>NW_027658431.1:0-37500 GCF_041902795.1 Electrophorus electricus
GTGTGCCCAGGCCCAGAGCTACTTTGCTGGGCATGAATGTGTTTGAACTCTTGGGCCTGGAAGTCTGGTAGTAGTAGTATGATTTAAAGGCACAAAGTGATTGAAGTGTGCCCAGGCCCAGAGCTACTTTGCTGGGCATGACTGTGTTTGACCTCTTGGGCCTGGAAGTCTGGTGGTAGTAGTAGTATGATTTAAAGGCACAAAGTGATTGAAGTGTGCCCAGGCCCAGAGCTACTTTGCTGGGCATGACTGTGTTTGACCTCTTGGGCCTGGAAGTCTATTTCTAGGCTTATATAAAGGGTCAAACATCTTGAAGTGTGCCCAGGCCCAGAGCTACTTTGCTGGGCATGAATGTGTTTGAACTCTTGGGCCTGGAAGTCTGGTAGTAGTAGTATGATTTAAAGGCACAAAGTGATTGAAGTGTGCCCAGGCCCAGAGCTACTTTGCTGGGCATGACTGTGTTTGACCTCTTGGGCCTGGAAGTCTGGTGGTAGTAGTAGTATGATTTAAAGGCACAAAGTGATTGAAGTGTGCCCAGGCCCAGAGCTACTTTGCTGGGCATGACTGTGTTTGACCTCTTGGGCCTGGAAGTCTGGTGGTAGTAGTAGTATGATTTAAAGGCACAAAGTGATTGAAGTGTGCCCAGGCCCAGAGCTACTTTGCTGGGCATGAATGTGTTTGAACTCTTGGGCCTGGAAGTCTGGTAGTAGTAGTAGTAGTAGTAGTAGTAGTAGTAGTAGTAGTATGATTTAAAGGTACAAAGTGAATGAAGTGTGCCCAGGCCCAGAGCTACTTTGCTGGGCATGACTGTGTTTGACGTCTTGGGCCTGGAAGTCTGGTAGTAGTAGTATGATTTAAAGGTACAAAGTGAATGAAGTGTGCCCAGGCCCAGAGCTACTTTGCTGGGCATGACTGTGTTTGACCTCTTGGCTCTGGAAGTCTATTTCTAGGCTTATATAAAGGGTCAAACTTCTTGAAGTGTGCCCAGGCCCAGAGCTACTTTGCTGGGCATGACTGTGTTTGACCTCTGGGGCCTGGAAGTCTGGTAGTAGTAGTATGATTTAAAGGCACAAAGTGATTGAAGTGTGCCCAGGCCCAGAGCTACTTTGCTGGGCATGAATGTGTTTGAACTCTTGGGCCTGGAAGTCTGGTAGTAGTAGTATGATTTAAAGGCACAAAGTGAATGAAGTGTGCCCAGGCCCAGAGCTACTTTGCTGGGCATGACTGTGTTTGACCTCTTGGCTCTGGAAGTCTATTTCTAGGCTTATATACAGGGTCAAACATCTTGAAGTGTGCCCAGGCCCAGAGCTACTTTGCTGGGCATGAATGTGTTTGAACTCTTGGGCCTGGAAGTCTGGTAGTAGTAGTATGATTTAAAGGCACAAAGTGATTGAAGTGTGCCCAGGCCCAGAGCTACTTTGCTGGGCATGACTGTGTTTGACCTCTTGGGCCTGGAAGTCTGGTAGTAGTAGTATGATTTAAAGGCACAAAGTGATTGAAGTGTGCCCAGGCCCAGAGCTACTTTGCTGGGCATGAATGTGTTTGACCTCTTGGGCCTGGAAGTCTGGTGGTAGTAGTAGTATGATTTAAAGGCACAAAGTGAATGAAGTGTGCCCAGGCCCAGAGCTACTTTGCTGTGCATGACTGTGTTTGACCTCTTGGCTCTGGAAGTCTATTTCTAGGCTTATATAAAGGGTCAAACTTCTTGAAGTGTGCCCAGGCCCAGAGCTACTTTGCTGGGCATGACTGTGTTTGACCTCTTGGGCCTGGAAGTCTGGTGGTAGTAGTAGTATGATTTAAAGGCACAAAGTGATTGAAGTGTGCCCAGGCCCAGAGCTACTTTGCTGGGCATGAATGTGTTTGAACTCTTGGGCCTGGAAGTCTATTTCTAGGCTTATATAAAGGGTCAAACATCTTGAAGTGTGCCCAGGCCCAGAGCTACTTTGCTGTGCATGACTGTGGTTGACCTCTTGGCCCTGGAAGTCTGGTGGTAGTAGTAGTATGATTTAAAGGCACAAAGTGAATGAAGTGTGCCCAGGCCCAGAGCTACTTTGCTGGGCATGAATGTGTTTGAACTCTTGGGCCTGGAAGTCTGGTAGTAGTAGTATGATTTAAAGGCACAAAGTGATTGAAGTGTGCCCAGGCCCAGAGCTACTTTGCTGGGCATGACTGTGTTTGACCTCTTGGGCCTGGAAGTCTGGTGGTAGTAGTAGTATGATTTAAAGGCACAAAGTGATTGAAGTGTGCCCAGGCCCAGAGCTACTTTGCTGGGCATGAATGTGTTTGAACTCTTGGGCCTGGAAGTCTATTTCTAGGCTTATATAAAGGGTCAAACTTCTTGAAGTGTGCCCAGGCCCAGAGCTACTTTGCTGGGCATGACTGTGTTTGACCTCTTGGGCCTGGAAGTCTGGTAGTAGTAGTAGTAGTAGTAGTAGTAGTAGTAGTAGTAGTAGTAGTAGTAGTATGATTTAAAGGTACAAAGTGAATGAAGTGTGCCCAGGCCCACAGCTACTTTGCTGGGCATGACTGTGTTTGACCTCTTGGGCCTGAAAGTCTATTTCTAGGCTTATATAAAGGGTCAAACTTCTTGAAGTGTGCCCAGGCCCAGATCTACTTTGCTGGGCATGACTGTGTTTGACCTCTTGGGCCTGGAAGTCTGGTAGTAGTAGTAGTAGTAGTAGTAGTAGTATGATTTAAAGGTACAAAGTGAATGAAGTGTGCCCAGGCCCAGAGCTACTTTGCTGGGCATGACTGTGTTTGACCTCTTGGGCCTGGAAGTCTATTTCTAGGCTTATATAAAGGGTCAAACTTCTTGAAGTGTGCCCAGGCCCAGAGCTACTTTGCTGTGTATGACTGTGTGACCTCTTGGCCCTGGAATTCTGGTGGTAGTAGTAGTATGATTTAAAGGCACAAAGTGAATGAAGTGTGCCCAGGCCCAGAGCTACTTTGCTGGGCATGACTGTGTTTGACCTCTTGGGCCTGGAAGTCTGGTAGTAGTAGTAGTAGTAGTAGTAGTAGTAGTAGTAGTAGTAGTATGATTTAAAGGTACAAAGTGAATGAAGTGTGCCCAGGCCCAGAGCTACTTTGCTGGGCATGACTGTGTTTGACCTCTTGGGCCTGGAAGTCTATTTCTAGGCTTATATAAAGGGTCAAACATCTTGAAGTGTGCCCAGGCCCAGAGCTACTTTGCTGGGCATGAATGTGTTTGAACTCTTGGGCCTGGAAGTCTGGTAGTAGTAGTATGATTTAAAGGCACAAAGTGATTGAAGTGTGCCCAGGCCCAGAGCTACTTTGCTGGGCATGACTGTGTTTGACCTCTTGGGCCTGGAAGTCTGGTGGTAGTAGTAGTATGATTTAAAGGCACAAAGTGATTGAAGTGTGCCCAGGCCCAGAGCTACTTTGCTGGGCATGAATGTGTTTGAACTCTTGGGCCTGGAAGTCTATTTCTAGGCTTATATAAAGGGTCAAACATCTTGAAGTGTGCCCAGGCCCAGAGCTACTTTGCTGTGCATGACTGTGGTTGACCTCTTGGCCCTGGAAGTCTGGTGGTAGTAGTAGTATGATTTAAAGGCACAAAGTGAATGAAGTGTGCCCAGGCCCAGAGCTACTTTGCTGGGCATGAATGTGTTTGAACTCTTGGGCCTGGAAGTCTGGTAGTAGTAGTATGATTTAAAGGCACAAAGTGATTGAAGTGTGCCCAGGCCCAGAGCTACTTTGCTGGGCATGACTGTGTTTGACCTCTTGGGCCTGGAAGTCTGGTGGTAGTAGTAGTATGATTTAAAGGCACAAAGTGATTGAAGTGTGCCCAGGCCCAGAGCTACTTTGCTGGGCATGAATGTGTTTGAACTCTTGGGCCTGGAAGTCTATTTCTAGGCTTATATAAAGGGTCAAACTTCTTGAAGTGTGCCCAGGCCCAGAGCTACTTTGCTGGGCATGACTGTGTTTGACCTCTTGGGCCTGGAAGTCTGGTAGTAGTAGTAGTAGTAGTAGTAGTAGTAGTAGTAGTAGTAGTAGTATGATTTAAAGGTACAAAGTGAATGAAGTGTGCCCAGGCCCACAGCTACTTTGCTGGGCATGACTGTGTTTGACCTCTTGGGCCTGAAAGTCTATTTCTAGGCTTATATAAAGGGTCAAACTTCTTGAAGTGTGCCCAGGCCCAGAGCTACTTTGCTGGGCATGACTGTGTTTGACCTCTGGGGCCTGGAAGTCTGGTAGTAGTAGTATGATTTAAAGACACAAAGTGATTGAAGTGTGCCCAGGCCCAGAGCTACTTTGCTGGGCATGAATGTGTTTGAACTCTTGGGCCTGGAAGTCTGGTAGTAGTAGTATGATTTAAAGGTACAAAGTGAATGAAGTGTGCCCAGGCCCAGAGCTACTTTGCTGTGCATGACTGTGTTTGACCTCTTGGCTCTGGAAGTCTATTTCTAGGCTTATATAAAGGGTCAAACTTCTTGAAGTGTGCCCAGGCCCAGAGCTACTTTGCTGGGCATGACTGTGTTTGACCTCTGGGGCCTGGAAGTCTGGTAGTAGTAGTATGATTTAAAGGCACAAAGTGATTGAAGTGTGCCCAGGCCCAGAGCTACTTTGCTGGGTATGATTCTGTGACCTCTTGGGTCTGGAAATGTGGTACTTTGAATGATTAAAAGAGTGAAACGGTCTGAAGTGTGCGCAGGTGTAAAGCAACCTTGCTAGGCATGAAGGTGTGACCTCCAGGGCCTGGAAGTCTGGTGGTAGTAGTAGTATGATTTAAAGGCACAAAGTGATTGAAGTGTGCCCAGGCCCAGAGCTACTTTGCTGGGCATGAATGTGTTTGACCTCTTGGGCCTGGAAGTCTGGTGGTAGTAGTAGTATGATTTAAAGGTACAAAGTGAATGAAGTGTGCCCAGGCCCAGAGCTACTTTGCTGTGCATGACTGTGTTTGAACTCTTGGGCCTGGAAGTCTATTTCTAGGCTTATATAAAGGGTCAAACATCTTGAAGTGTGCCCAGGCCCAGAGCTACTTTGCTGTGCATGACTGTGGTTGACCTCTTGGCCCTGGAAGTCTGGTGGTAGTAGTAGTATGATTTAAAGGCACAAAGTGAATGAAGTGTGCCCAGGCCCAGAGCTACTTTGCTGGGCATGAATGTGTTTGAACTCTTGGGCCTGGAAGTCTGGTAGTAGTAGTAGTAGTAGTAGTAGTAGTATGATTTAAAGGTACAAAGTGAATGAAGTGTGCCCAGGCCCAGAGCTACTTTGCTGGGCATGACTGTGTTTGACCTCTTGGGCCTGGAAGTCTATTTCTAGGCTTATATAAAGGGTCAAACTTCTTGAAGTGTGCCCAGGCCCAGAGCTACTTTGCTGTGTATGACTGTGTGACCTCTTGGCCCTGGAATTCTGGTGGTAGTAGTAGTATGATTTAAAGGCACAAAGTGAATGAAGTGTGCCCAGGCCCAGAGCTACTTTGCTGGGCATGACTGTGTTTGACCTCTTGGGCCTGGAAGTCTGGTAGTAGTAGTAGTAGTAGTAGTAGTAGTAGTAGTAGTAGTATGATTTAAAGGTACAAAGTGAATGAAGTGTGCCCAGGCCCAGAGCTACTTTGCTGGGCATGACTGTGTTTGACCTCTTGGGCCTGGAAGTCTATTTCTAGGCTTATATAAAGGGTCAAACATCTTGAAGTGTGCCCAGGCCCAGAGCTACTTTGCTGGGCATGAATGTGTTTGAACTCTTGGGCCTGGAAGTCTGGTAGTAGTAGTATGATTTAAAGGCACAAAGTGATTGAAGTGTGCCCAGGCCCAGAGCTACTTTGCTGGGCATGACTGTGTTTGACCTCTTGGGCCTGGAAGTCTGGTGGTAGTAGTAGTATGATTTAAAGGCACAAAGTGATTGAAGTGTGCCCAGGCCCAGAGCTACTTTGCTGGGCATGACTGTGTTTGACCTCTTGGGCCTGGAAGTCTGGTGGTAGTAGTAGTATGATTTAAAGGCACAAAGTGATTGAAGTGTGCCCAGGCCCAGAGCTACTTTGCTGGGCATGAATGTGTTTGAACTCTTGGGCCTGGAAGTCTGGTAGTAGTAGTAGTAGTAGTAGTAGTAGTAGTAGTAGTAGTATGATTTAAAGGTACAAAGTGAATGAAGTGTGCCCAGGCCCAGAGCTACTTTGCTGGGCATGACTGTGTTTGACGTCTTGGGCCTGGAAGTCTGGTAGTAGTAGTATGATTTAAAGGTACAAAGTGAATGAAGTGTGCCCAGGCCCAGAGCTACTTTGCTGGGCATGACTGTGTTTGACCTCTGGGGCCTGGAAGTCTGGTAGTAGTAGTATGATTTAAAGGCACAAAGTGATTGAAGTGTGCCCAGGCCCAGAGCTACTTTGCTGGGCATGAATGTGTTTGAACTCTTGGGCCTGGAAGTCTGGTAGTAGTAGTATGATTTAAAGGCACAAAGTGAATGAAGTGTGCCCAGGCCCAGAGCTACTTTGCTGGGCATGACTGTGTTTGACCTCTTGGCTCTGGAAGTCTATTTCTAGGCTTATATACAGGGTCAAACATCTTGAAGTGTGCCCAGGCCCAGAGCTACTTTGCTGGGCATGAATGTGTTTGAACTCTTGGGCCTGGAAGTCTGGTAGTAGTAGTATGATTTAAAGGCACAAAGTGATTGAAGTGTGCCCAGGCCCAGAGCTACTTTGCTGGGCATGACTGTGTTTGACCTCTTGGGCCTGGAAGTCTGGTAGTAGTAGTATGATTTAAAGGCACAAAGTGATTGAAGTGTGCCCAGGCCCAGAGCTACTTTGCTGGGCATGAATGTGTTTGACCTCTTGGGCCTGGAAGTCTGGTGGTAGTAGTAGTATGATTTAAAGGCACAAAGTGAATGAAGTGTGCCCAGGCCCAGAGCTACTTTGCTGTGCATGACTGTGTTTGACCTCTTGGCTCTGGAAGTCTATTTCTAGGCTTATATAAAGGGTCAAACTTCTTGAAGTGTGCCCAGGCCCAGAGCTACTTTGCTGGGCATGACTGTGTTTGACCTCTTGGGCCTGGAAGTCTGGTGGTAGTAGTAGTATGATTTAAAGGCACAAAGTGATTGAAGTGTGCCCAGGCCCAGAGCTACTTTGCTGGGCATGAATGTGTTTGAACTCTTGGGCCTGGAAGTCTATTTCTAGGCTTATATAAAGGGTCAAACATCTTGAAGTGTGCCCAGGCCCAGAGCTACTTTGCTGTGCATGACTGTGGTTGACCTCTTGGCCCTGGAAGTCTGGTGGTAGTAGTAGTATGATTTAAAGGCACAAAGTGAATGAAGTGTGCCCAGGCCCAGAGCTACTTTGCTGGGCATGAATGTGTTTGAACTCTTGGGCCTGGAAGTCTGGTAGTAGTAGTATGATTTAAAGGCACAAAGTGATTGAAGTGTGCCCAGGCCCAGAGCTACTTTGCTGGGCATGACTGTGTTTGACCTCTTGGGCCTGGAAGTCTGGTGGTAGTAGTAGTATGATTTAAAGGCACAAAGTGATTGAAGTGTGCCCAGGCCCAGAGCTACTTTGCTGGGCATGAATGTGTTTGAACTCTTGGGCCTGGAAGTCTATTTCTAGGCTTATATAAAGGGTCAAACTTCTTGAAGTGTGCCCAGGCCCAGAGCTACTTTGCTGGGCATGACTGTGTTTGACCTCTTGGGCCTGGAAGTCTGGTAGTAGTAGTAGTAGTAGTAGTAGTAGTAGTAGTAGTAGTAGTAGTAGTAGTATGATTTAAAGGTACAAAGTGAATGAAGTGTGCCCAGGCCCACAGCTACTTTGCTGGGCATGACTGTGTTTGACCTCTTGGGCCTGAAAGTCTATTTCTAGGCTTATATAAAGGGTCAAACTTCTTGAAGTGTGCCCAGGCCCAGATCTACTTTGCTGGGCATGACTGTGTTTGACCTCTTGGGCCTGGAAGTCTGGTAGTAGTAGTAGTAGTAGTAGTAGTAGTAGTAGTATGATTTAAAGGTACAAAGTGAATGAAGTGTGCCCAGGCCCAGAGCTACTTTGCTGGGCATGACTGTGTTTGACCTCTTGGGCCTGGAAGTCTATTTCTAGGCTTATATAAAGGGTCAAACTTCTTGAAGTGTGCCCAGGCCCAGAGCTACTTTGCTGTGTATGACTGTGTGACCTCTTGGCCCTGGAATTCTGGTGGTAGTAGTAGTATGATTTAAAGGCACAAAGTGAATGAAGTGTGCCCAGGCCCAGAGCTACTTTGCTGGGCATGACTGTGTTTGACCTCTTGGGCCTGGAAGTCTGGTAGTAGTAGTAGTAGTAGTAGTAGTAGTAGTAGTAGTAGTAGTATGATTTAAAGGTACAAAGTGAATGAAGTGTGCCCAGGCCCAGAGCTACTTTGCTGGGCATGACTGTGTTTGACCTCTTGGGCCTGGAAGTCTATTTCTAGGCTTATATAAAGGGTCAAACATCTTGAAGTGTGCCCAGGCCCAGAGCTACTTTGCTGGGCATGAATGTGTTTGAACTCTTGGGCCTGGAAGTCTGGTAGTAGTAGTATGATTTAAAGGCACAAAGTGATTGAAGTGTGCCCAGGCCCAGAGCTACTTTGCTGGGCATGACTGTGTTTGACCTCTTGGGCCTGGAAGTCTGGTGGTAGTAGTAGTATGATTTAAAGGCACAAAGTGATTGAAGTGTGCCCAGGCCCAGAGCTACTTTGCTGGGCATGACTGTGTTTGACCTCTTGGGCCTGGAAGTCTGGTGGTAGTAGTAGTATGATTTAAAGGCACAAAGTGATTGAAGTGTGCCCAGGCCCAGAGCTACTTTGCTGGGCATGAATGTGTTTGAACTCTTGGGCCTGGAAGTCTGGTAGTAGTAGTAGTAGTAGTAGTAGTAGTAGTAGTAGTAGTATGATTTAAAGGTACAAAGTGAATGAAGTGTGCCCAGGCCCAGAGCTACTTTGCTGGGCATGACTGTGTTTGACGTCTTGGGCCTGGAAGTCTGGTAGTAGTAGTATGATTTAAAGGTACAAAGTGAATGAAGTGTGCCCAGGCCCAGAGCTACTTTGCTGGGCATGACTGTGTTTGACCTCTTGGCTCTGGAAGTCTATTTCTAGGCTTATATAAAGGGTCAAACTTCTTGAAGTGTGCCCAGGCCCAGAGCTACTTTGCTGGGCATGACTGTGTTTGACCTCTGGGGCCTGGAAGTCTGGTAGTAGTAGTATGATTTAAAGGCACAAAGTGATTGAAGTGTGCCCAGGCCCAGAGCTACTTTGCTGGGCATGAATGTGTTTGAACTCTTGGGCCTGGAAGTCTGGTAGTAGTAGTATGATTTAAAGGCACAAAGTGAATGAAGTGTGCCCAGGCCCAGAGCTACTTTGCTGGGCATGACTGTGTTTGACCTCTTGGCTCTGGAAGTCTATTTCTAGGCTTATATACAGGGTCAAACATCTTGAAGTGTGCCCAGGCCCAGAGCTACTTTGCTGGGCATGAATGTGTTTGAACTCTTGGGCCTGGAAGTCTGGTAGTAGTAGTATGATTTAAAGGCACAAAGTGATTGAAGTGTGCCCAGGCCCAGAGCTACTTTGCTGGGCATGACTGTGTTTGACCTCTTGGGCCTGGAAGTCTGGTAGTAGTAGTATGATTTAAAGGCACAAAGTGATTGAAGTGTGCCCAGGCCCAGAGCTACTTTGCTGGGCATGAATGTGTTTGACCTCTTGGGCCTGGAAGTCTGGTGGTAGTAGTAGTATGATTTAAAGGCACAAAGTGAATGAAGTGTGCCCAGGCCCAGAGCTACTTTGCTGTGCATGACTGTGTTTGACCTCTTGGCTCTGGAAGTCTATTTCTAGGCTTATATAAAGGGTCAAACTTCTTGAAGTGTGCCCAGGCCCAGAGCTACTTTGCTGGGCATGACTGTGTTTGACCTCTGGGGCCTGGAAGTCTGGTAGTAGTAGTATGATTTAAAGGCACAAAGTGATTGAAGTGTGCCCAGGCCCAGAGCTACTTTGCTGGGCATGAATGTGTTTGAACTCTTGGGCCTGGAAGTCTGGTAGTAGTAGTATGATTTAAAGGCACAAAGTGAATGAAGTGTGCCCAGGCCCAGAGCTACTTTGCTGGGCATGACTGTGTTTGACCTCTTGGCTCTGGAAGTCTATTTCTAGGCTTATATACAGGGTCAAACATCTTGAAGTGTGCCCAGGCCCAGAGCTACTTTGCTGGGCATGAATGTGTTTGAACTCTTGGGCCTGGAAGTCTGGTAGTAGTAGTATGATTTAAAGGCACAAAGTGATTGAAGTGTGCCCAGGCCCAGAGCTACTTTGCTGGGCATGACTGTGTTTGACCTCTTGGCTCTGGAAGTCTATTTCTAGGCTTATATAAAGGGTCAAACATCTTGAAGTGTGCCCAGGCCCAGAGCTACTTTGCTGGGCATGAATGTGTTTGAACTCTTGGGCCTGGAAGTCTGGTAGTAGTAGTATGATTTAAAGGCACAAAGTGATTGAAGTGTGCCCAGGCCCAGAGCTACTTTGCTGGGCATGACTGTGTTTGACCTCTTGGGCCTGGAAGTCTGGTGGTAGTAGTAGTATGATTTAAAGGCACAAAGTGATTGAAGTGTGCCCAGGCCCAGAGCTACTTTGCTGGGCATGAATGTGTTTGAACTCTTGGGCCTGGAAGTCTATTTCTAGGCTTATATAAAGGGTCAAACATCTTGAAGTGTGCCCAGGCCCAGAGCTACTTTGCTGTGCATGACTGTGGTTGACCTCTTGGCCCTGGAAGTCTGGTGGTAGTAGTAGTATGATTTAAAGGCACAAAGTGAATGAAGTGTGCCCAGGCCCAGAGCTACTTTGCTGGGCATGAATGTGTTTGAACTCTTGGGCCTGGAAGTCTGGTAGTAGTAGTATGATTTAAAGGCACAAAGTGATTGAAGTGTGCCCAGGCCCAGAGCTACTTTGCTGGGCATGACTGTGTTTGACCTCTTGGGCCTGGAAGTCTGGTGGTAGTAGTAGTATGATTTAAAGGCACAAAGTGATTGAAGTGTGCCCAGGCCCAGAGCTACTTTGCTGGGCATGAATGTGTTTGAACTCTTGGGCCTGGAAGTCTATTTCTAGGCTTATATAAAGGGTCAAACTTCTTGAAGTGTGCCCAGGCCCAGAGCTACTTTGCTGGGCATGACTGTGTTTGACCTCTTGGGCCTGGAAGTCTGGTAGTAGTAGTAGTAGTAGTAGTAGTAGTAGTAGTAGTAGTATGATTTAAAGGTACAAAGTGAATGAAGTGTGCCCAGGCCCACAGCTACTTTGCTGGGCATGACTGTGTTTGACCTCTTGGGCCTGAAAGTCTATTTCTAGGCTTATATAAAGGGTCAAACTTCTTGAAGTGTGCCCAGGCCCAGATCTACTTTGCTGGGCATGACTGTGTTTGACCTCTTGGGCCTGGAAGTCTGGTAGTAGTAGTAGTAGTAGTAGTAGTAGTAGTAGTATGATTTAAAGGTACAAAGTGAATGAAGTGTGCCCAGGCCCAGAGCTACTTTGCTGGGCATGACTGTGTTTGACCTCTTGGGCCTGGAAGTCTATTTCTAGGCTTATATAAAGGGTCAAACTTCTTGAAGTGTGCCCAGGCCCAGAGCTACTTTGCTGTGTATGACTGTGTGACCTCTTGGCCCTGGAATTCTGGTGGTAGTAGTAGTATGATTTAAAGGCACAAAGTGAATGAAGTGTGCCCAGGCCCAGAGCTACTTTGCTGGGCATGACTGTGTTTGACCTCTTGGGCCTGGAAGTCTGGTAGTAGTAGTAGTAGTAGTAGTAGTAGTAGTAGTAGTAGTAGTAGTATGATTTAAAGGTACAAAGTGAATGAAGTGTGCCCAGGCCCAGAGCTACTTTGCTGGGCATGACTGTGTTTGACCTCTTGGGCCTGGAAGTCTATTTCTAGGCTTATATAAAGGGTCAAACATCTTGAAGTGTGCCCAGGCCCAGAGCTACTTTGCTGGGCATGAATGTGTTTGAACTCTTGGGCCTGGAAGTCTGGTAGTAGTAGTATGATTTAAAGGCACAAAGTGATTGAAGTGTGCCCAGGCCCAGAGCTACTTTGCTGGGCATGACTGTGTTTGACCTCTTGGGCCTGGAAGTCTGGTGGTAGTAGTAGTATGATTTAAAGGCACAAAGTGATTGAAGTGTGCCCAGGCCCAGAGCTACTTTGCTGGGCATGAATGTGTTTGAACTCTTGGGCCTGGAAGTCTATTTCTAGGCTTATATAAAGGGTCAAACATCTTGAAGTGTGCCCAGGCCCAGAGCTACTTTGCTGTGCATGACTGTGGTTGACCTCTTGGCCCTGGAAGTCTGGTGGTAGTAGTAGTATGATTTAAAGGCACAAAGTGAATGAAGTGTGCCCAGGCCCAGAGCTACTTTGCTGGGCATGAATGTGTTTGAACTCTTGGGCCTGGAAGTCTGGTAGTAGTAGTATGATTTAAAGGCACAAAGTGATTGAAGTGTGCCCAGGCCCAGAGCTACTTTGCTGGGCATGACTGTGTTTGACCTCTTGGGCCTGGAAGTCTGGTGGTAGTAGTAGTATGATTTAAAGGCACAAAGTGATTGAAGTGTGCCCAGGCCCAGAGCTACTTTGCTGGGCATGAATGTGTTTGAACTCTTGGGCCTGGAAGTCTATTTCTAGGCTTATATAAAGGGTCAAACTTCTTGAAGTGTGCCCAGGCCCAGAGCTACTTTGCTGGGCATGACTGTGTTTGACCTCTTGGGCCTGGAAGTCTGGTAGTAGTAGTAGTAGTAGTAGTAGTAGTAGTAGTAGTAGTAGTAGTAGTATGATTTAAAGGTACAAAGTGAATGAAGTGTGCCCAGGCCCACAGCTACTTTGCTGGGCATGACTGTGTTTGACCTCTTGGGCCTGAAAGTCTATTTCTAGGCTTATATAAAGGGTCAAACTTCTTGAAGTGTGCCCAGGCCCAGAGCTACTTTGCTGGGCATGACTGTGTTTGACCTCTGGGGCCTGGAAGTCTGGTAGTAGTAGTATGATTTAAAGACACAAAGTGATTGAAGTGTGCCCAGGCCCAGAGCTACTTTGCTGGGCATGAATGTGTTTGAACTCTTGGGCCTGGAAGTCTGGTAGTAGTAGTATGATTTAAAGGTACAAAGTGAATGAAGTGTGCCCAGGCCCAGAGCTACTTTGCTGTGCATGACTGTGTTTGACCTCTTGGCTCTGGAAGTCTATTTCTAGGCTTATATAAAGGGTCAAACTTCTTGAAGTGTGCCCAGGCCCAGAGCTACTTTGCTGGGCATGACTGTGTTTGACCTCTGGGGCCTGGAAGTCTGGTAGTAGTAGTATGATTTAAAGGCACAAAGTGATTGAAGTGTGCCCAGGCCCAGAGCTACTTTGCTGGGTATGATTCTGTGACCTCTTGGGTCTGGAAATGTGGTACTTTGAAGGATTAAAAGAGTGAAACGGTCTGAAGTGTGCGCAGGTGTAAAGCAACCTTGCTAGGCATGAAGGTGTGACCTCCAGGGCCTGGAAGTCTGGTGGTAGTAGTAGTATGATTTAAAGGCACAAAGTGATTGAAGTGTGCCCAGGCCCAGAGCTACTTTGCTGGGCATGAATGTGTTTGACCTCTTGGGCCTGGAAGTCTGGTGGTAGTAGTAGTATGATTTAAAGGTACAAAGTGAATGAAGTGTGCCCAGGCCCAGAGCTACTTTGCTGTGCATGACTGTGTTTGAACTCTTGGGCCTGGAAGTCTATTTCTAGGCTTATATAAAGGGTCAAACATCTTGAAGTGTGCCCAGGCCCAGAGCTACTTTGCTGTGCATGACTGTGGTTGACCTCTTGGCCCTGGAAGTCTGGTGGTAGTAGTAGTATGATTTAAAGGCACAAAGTGAATGAAGTGTGCCCAGGCCCAGAGCTACTTTGCTGGGCATGAATGTGTTTGAACTCTTGGGCCTGGAAGTCTGGTAGTAGTAGTAGTAGTAGTAGTAGTAGTATGATTTAAAGGTACAAAGTGAATGAAGTGTGCCCAGGCCCAGAGCTACTTTGCTGGGCATGACTGTGTTTGACCTCTTGGGCCTGGAAGTCTATTTCTAGGCTTATATAAAGGGTCAAACTTCTTGAAGTGTGCCCAGGCCCAGAGCTACTTTGCTGTGTATGACTGTGTGACCTCTTGGCCCTGGAATTCTGGTGGTAGTAGTAGTATGATTTAAAGGCACAAAGTGAATGAAGTGTGCCCAGGCCCAGAGCTACTTTGCTGGGCATGACTGTGTTTGACCTCTTGGGCCTGGAAGTCTGGTAGTAGTAGTAGTAGTAGTAGTAGTAGTAGTAGTAGTAGTATGATTTAAAGGTACAAAGTGAATGAAGTGTGCCCAGGCCCAGAGCTACTTTGCTGGGCATGACTGTGTTTGACCTCTTGGGCCTGGAAGTCTATTTCTAGGCTTATATAAAGGGTCAAACATCTTGAAGTGTGCCCAGGCCCAGAGCTACTTTGCTGGGCATGAATGTGTTTGAACTCTTGGGCCTGGAAGTCTGGTAGTAGTAGTATGATTTAAAGGCACAAAGTGATTGAAGTGTGCCCAGGCCCAGAGCTACTTTGCTGGGCATGACTGTGTTTGACCTCTTGGGCCTGGAAGTCTGGTGGTAGTAGTAGTATGATTTAAAGGCACAAAGTGATTGAAGTGTGCCCAGGCCCAGAGCTACTTTGCTGGGCATGACTGTGTTTGACCTCTTGGGCCTGGAAGTCTGGTGGTAGTAGTAGTATGATTTAAAGGCACAAAGTGATTGAAGTGTGCCCAGGCCCAGAGCTACTTTGCTGGGCATGAATGTGTTTGAACTCTTGGGCCTGGAAGTCTGGTAGTAGTAGTAGTAGTAGTAGTAGTAGTAGTAGTAGTAGTATGATTTAAAGGTACAAAGTGAATGAAGTGTGCCCAGGCCCAGAGCTACTTTGCTGGGCATGACTGTGTTTGACGTCTTGGGCCTGGAAGTCTGGTAGTAGTAGTATGATTTAAAGGTACAAAGTGAATGAAGTGTGCCCAGGCCCAGAGCTACTTTGCTGGGCATGACTGTGTTTGACCTCTTGGCTCTGGAAGTCTATTTCTAGGCTTATATAAAGGGTCAAACTTCTTGAAGTGTGCCCAGGCCCAGAGCTACTTTGCTGGGCATGACTGTGTTTGACCTCTGGGGCCTGGAAGTCTGGTAGTAGTAGTATGATTTAAAGGCACAAAGTGATTGAAGTGTGCCCAGGCCCAGAGCTACTTTGCTGGGCATGAATGTGTTTGAACTCTTGGGCCTGGAAGTCTGGTAGTAGTAGTATGATTTAAAGGCACAAAGTGAATGAAGTGTGCCCAGGCCCAGAGCTACTTTGCTGGGCATGACTGTGTTTGACCTCTTGGCTCTGGAAGTCTATTTCTAGGCTTATATACAGGGTCAAACATCTTGAAGTGTGCCCAGGCCCAGAGCTACTTTGCTGGGCATGAATGTGTTTGAACTCTTGGGCCTGGAAGTCTGGTAGTAGTAGTATGATTTAAAGGCACAAAGTGATTGAAGTGTGCCCAGGCCCAGAGCTACTTTGCTGGGCATGACTGTGTTTGACCTCTTGGGCCTGGAAGTCTGGTAGTAGTAGTATGATTTAAAGGCACAAAGTGATTGAAGTGTGCCCAGGCCCAGAGCTACTTTGCTGGGCATGAATGTGTTTGACCTCTTGGGCCTGGAAGTCTGGTGGTAGTAGTAGTATGATTTAAAGGCACAAAGTGAATGAAGTGTGCCCAGGCCCAGAGCTACTTTGCTGTGCATGACTGTGTTTGACCTCTTGGCTCTGGAAGTCTATTTCTAGGCTTATATAAAGGGTCAAACTTCTTGAAGTGTGCCCAGGCCCAGAGCTACTTTGCTGGGCATGACTGTGTTTGACCTCTTGGGCCTGGAAGTCTGGTGGTAGTAGTAGTATGATTTAAAGGCACAAAGTGATTGAAGTGTGCCCAGGCCCAGAGCTACTTTGCTGGGCATGAATGTGTTTGAACTCTTGGGCCTGGAAGTCTATTTCTAGGCTTATATAAAGGGTCAAACATCTTGAAGTGTGCCCAGGCCCAGAGCTACTTTGCTGTGCATGACTGTGGTTGACCTCTTGGCCCTGGAAGTCTGGTGGTAGTAGTAGTATGATTTAAAGGCACAAAGTGAATGAAGTGTGCCCAGGCCCAGAGCTACTTTGCTGGGCATGAATGTGTTTGAACTCTTGGGCCTGGAAGTCTGGTAGTAGTAGTATGATTTAAAGGCACAAAGTGATTGAAGTGTGCCCAGGCCCAGAGCTACTTTGCTGGGCATGACTGTGTTTGACCTCTTGGGCCTGGAAGTCTGGTGGTAGTAGTAGTATGATTTAAAGGCACAAAGTGATTGAAGTGTGCCCAGGCCCAGAGCTACTTTGCTGGGCATGAATGTGTTTGAACTCTTGGGCCTGGAAGTCTATTTCTAGGCTTATATAAAGGGTCAAACTTCTTGAAGTGTGCCCAGGCCCAGAGCTACTTTGCTGGGCATGACTGTGTTTGACCTCTTGGGCCTGGAAGTCTGGTAGTAGTAGTAGTAGTAGTAGTAGTAGTAGTAGTAGTAGTAGTAGTAGTAGTATGATTTAAAGGTACAAAGTGAATGAAGTGTGCCCAGGCCCACAGCTACTTTGCTGGGCATGACTGTGTTTGACCTCTTGGGCCTGAAAGTCTATTTCTAGGCTTATATAAAGGGTCAAACTTCTTGAAGTGTGCCCAGGCCCAGATCTACTTTGCTGGGCATGACTGTGTTTGACCTCTTGGGCCTGGAAGTCTGGTAGTAGTAGTAGTAGTAGTAGTAGTAGTAGTAGTATGATTTAAAGGTACAAAGTGAATGAAGTGTGCCCAGGCCCAGAGCTACTTTGCTGGGCATGACTGTGTTTGACCTCTTGGGCCTGGAAGTCTATTTCTAGGCTTATATAAAGGGTCAAACTTCTTGAAGTGTGCCCAGGCCCAGAGCTACTTTGCTGTGTATGACTGTGTGACCTCTTGGCCCTGGAATTCTGGTGGTAGTAGTAGTATGATTTAAAGGCACAAAGTGAATGAAGTGTGCCCAGGCCCAGAGCTACTTTGCTGGGCATGACTGTGTTTGACCTCTTGGGCCTGGAAGTCTGGTAGTAGTAGTAGTAGTAGTAGTAGTAGTAGTAGTAGTAGTAGTATGATTTAAAGGTACAAAGTGAATGAAGTGTGCCCAGGCCCAGAGCTACTTTGCTGGGCATGACTGTGTTTGACCTCTTGGGCCTGGAAGTCTATTTCTAGGCTTATATAAAGGGTCAAACATCTTGAAGTGTGCCCAGGCCCAGAGCTACTTTGCTGGGCATGAATGTGTTTGAACTCTTGGGCCTGGAAGTCTGGTAGTAGTAGTATGATTTAAAGGCACAAAGTGATTGAAGTGTGCCCAGGCCCAGAGCTACTTTGCTGGGCATGACTGTGTTTGACCTCTTGGGCCTGGAAGTCTGGTGGTAGTAGTAGTATGATTTAAAGGCACAAAGTGATTGAAGTGTGCCCAGGCCCAGAGCTACTTTGCTGGGCATGACTGTGTTTGACCTCTTGGGCCTGGAAGTCTGGTGGTAGTAGTAGTATGATTTAAAGGCACAAAGTGATTGAAGTGTGCCCAGGCCCAGAGCTACTTTGCTGGGCATGAATGTGTTTGAACTCTTGGGCCTGGAAGTCTGGTAGTAGTAGTAGTAGTAGTAGTAGTAGTAGTAGTAGTAGTATGATTTAAAGGTACAAAGTGAATGAAGTGTGCCCAGGCCCAGAGCTACTTTGCTGGGCATGACTGTGTTTGACGTCTTGGGCCTGGAAGTCTGGTAGTAGTAGTATGATTTAAAGGTACAAAGTGAATGAAGTGTGCCCAGGCCCAGAGCTACTTTGCTGGGCATGACTGTGTTTGACCTCTTGGCTCTGGAAGTCTATTTCTAGGCTTATATAAAGGGTCAAACTTCTTGAAGTGTGCCCAGGCCCAGAGCTACTTTGCTGGGCATGACTGTGTTTGACCTCTGGGGCCTGGAAGTCTGGTAGTAGTAGTATGATTTAAAGGCACAAAGTGATTGAAGTGTGCCCAGGCCCAGAGCTACTTTGCTGGGCATGAATGTGTTTGAACTCTTGGGCCTGGAAGTCTGGTAGTAGTAGTATGATTTAAAGGCACAAAGTGAATGAAGTGTGCCCAGGCCCAGAGCTACTTTGCTGGGCATGACTGTGTTTGACCTCTTGGCTCTGGAAGTCTATTTCTAGGCTTATATACAGGGTCAAACATCTTGAAGTGTGCCCAGGCCCAGAGCTACTTTGCTGGGCATGAATGTGTTTGAACTCTTGGGCCTGGAAGTCTGGTAGTAGTAGTATGATTTAAAGGCACAAAGTGATTGAAGTGTGCCCAGGCCCAGAGCTACTTTGCTGGGCATGACTGTGTTTGACCTCTTGGGCCTGGAAGTCTGGTAGTAGTAGTATGATTTAAAGGCACAAAGTGATTGAAGTGTGCCCAGGCCCAGAGCTACTTTGCTGGGCATGAATGTGTTTGACCTCTTGGGCCTGGAAGTCTGGTGGTAGTAGTAGTATGATTTAAAGGCACAAAGTGAATGAAGTGTGCCCAGGCCCAGAGCTACTTTGCTGTGCATGACTGTGTTTGACCTCTTGGCTCTGGAAGTCTATTTCTAGGCTTATATAAAGGGTCAAACTTCTTGAAGTGTGCCCAGGCCCAGAGCTACTTTGCTGGGCATGACTGTGTTTGACCTCTTGGGCCTGGAAGTCTGGTGGTAGTAGTAGTATGATTTAAAGGCACAAAGTGATTGAAGTGTGCCCAGGCCCAGAGCTACTTTGCTGGGCATGAATGTGTTTGAACTCTTGGGCCTGGAAGTCTATTTCTAGGCTTATATAAAGGGTCAAACATCTTGAAGTGTGCCCAGGCCCAGAGCTACTTTGCTGTGCATGACTGTGGTTGACCTCTTGGCCCTGGAAGTCTGGTGGTAGTAGTAGTATGATTTAAAGGCACAAAGTGAATGAAGTGTGCCCAGGCCCAGAGCTACTTTGCTGGGCATGAATGTGTTTGAACTCTTGGGCCTGGAAGTCTGGTAGTAGTAGTATGATTTAAAGGCACAAAGTGATTGAAGTGTGCCCAGGCCCAGAGCTACTTTGCTGGGCATGACTGTGTTTGACCTCTTGGGCCTGGAAGTCTGGTGGTAGTAGTAGTATGATTTAAAGGCACAAAGTGATTGAAGTGTGCCCAGGCCCAGAGCTACTTTGCTGGGCATGAATGTGTTTGAACTCTTGGGCCTGGAAGTCTATTTCTAGGCTTATATAAAGGGTCAAACTTCTTGAAGTGTGCCCAGGCCCAGAGCTACTTTGCTGGGCATGACTGTGTTTGACCTCTTGGGCCTGGAAGTCTGGTAGTAGTAGTAGTAGTAGTAGTAGTAGTAGTAGTAGTAGTAGTAGTAGTAGTATGATTTAAAGGTACAAAGTGAATGAAGTGTGCCCAGGCCCACAGCTACTTTGCTGGGCATGACTGTGTTTGACCTCTTGGGCCTGAAAGTCTATTTCTAGGCTTATATAAAGGGTCAAACTTCTTGAAGTGTGCCCAGGCCCAGATCTACTTTGCTGGGCATGACTGTGTTTGACCTCTTGGGCCTGGAAGTCTGGTAGTAGTAGTAGTAGTAGTAGTAGTAGTAGTAGTATGATTTAAAGGTACAAAGTGAATGAAGTGTGCCCAGGCCCAGAGCTACTTTGCTGGGCATGACTGTGTTTGACCTCTTGGGCCTGGAAGTCTATTTCTAGGCTTATATAAAGGGTCAAACTTCTTGAAGTGTGCCCAGGCCCAGAGCTACTTTGCTGTGTATGACTGTGTGACCTCTTGGCCCTGGAATTCTGGTGGTAGTAGTAGTATGATTTAAAGGCACAAAGTGAATGAAGTGTGCCCAGGCCCAGAGCTACTTTGCTGGGCATGACTGTGTTTGACCTCTTGGGCCTGGAAGTCTGGTAGTAGTAGTAGTAGTAGTAGTAGTAGTAGTAGTAGTAGTAGTATGATTTAAAGGTACAAAGTGAATGAAGTGTGCCCAGGCCCAGAGCTACTTTGCTGGGCATGACTGTGTTTGACCTCTTGGGCCTGGAAGTCTATTTCTAGGCTTATATAAAGGGTCAAACATCTTGAAGTGTGCCCAGGCCCAGAGCTACTTTGCTGGGCATGAATGTGTTTGAACTCTTGGGCCTGGAAGTCTGGTAGTAGTAGTATGATTTAAAGGCACAAAGTGATTGAAGTGTGCCCAGGCCCAGAGCTACTTTGCTGGGCATGACTGTGTTTGACCTCTTGGGCCTGGAAGTCTGGTGGTAGTAGTAGTATGATTTAAAGGCACAAAGTGATTGAAGTGTGCCCAGGCCCAGAGCTACTTTGCTGGGCATGACTGTGTTTGACCTCTTGGGCCTGGAAGTCTGGTGGTAGTAGTAGTATGATTTAAAGGCACAAAGTGATTGAAGTGTGCCCAGGCCCAGAGCTACTTTGCTGGGCATGAATGTGTTTGAACTCTTGGGCCTGGAAGTCTGGTAGTAGTAGTAGTAGTAGTAGTAGTAGTAGTAGTAGTAGTATGATTTAAAGGTACAAAGTGAATGAAGTGTGCCCAGGCCCAGAGCTACTTTGCTGGGCATGACTGTGTTTGACGTCTTGGGCCTGGAAGTCTGGTAGTAGTAGTATGATTTAAAGGTACAAAGTGAATGAAGTGTGCCCAGGCCCAGAGCTACTTTGCTGGGCATGACTGTGTTTGACCTCTTGGCTCTGGAAGTCTATTTCTAGGCTTATATAAAGGGTCAAACTTCTTGAAGTGTGCCCAGGCCCAGAGCTACTTTGCTGGGCATGACTGTGTTTGACCTCTGGGGCCTGGAAGTCTGGTAGTAGTAGTATGATTTAAAGGCACAAAGTGATTGAAGTGTGCCCAGGCCCAGAGCTACTTTGCTGGGCATGAATGTGTTTGAACTCTTGGGCCTGGAAGTCTGGTAGTAGTAGTATGATTTAAAGGCACAAAGTGAATGAAGTGTGCCCAGGCCCAGAGCTACTTTGCTGGGCATGACTGTGTTTGACCTCTTGGCTCTGGAAGTCTATTTCTAGGCTTATATACAGGGTCAAACATCTTGAAGTGTGCCCAGGCCCAGAGCTACTTTGCTGGGCATGAATGTGTTTGAACTCTTGGGCCTGGAAGTCTGGTAGTAGTAGTATGATTTAAAGGCACAAAGTGATTGAAGTGTGCCCAGGCCCAGAGCTACTTTGCTGGGCATGACTGTGTTTGACCTCTTGGGCCTGGAAGTCTGGTAGTAGTAGTATGATTTAAAGGCACAAAGTGATTGAAGTGTGCCCAGGCCCAGAGCTACTTTGCTGGGCATGAATGTGTTTGACCTCTTGGGCCTGGAAGTCTGGTGGTAGTAGTAGTATGATTTAAAGGCACAAAGTGAATGAAGTGTGCCCAGGCCCAGAGCTACTTTGCTGTGCATGACTGTGTTTGACCTCTTGGCTCTGGAAGTCTATTTCTAGGCTTATATAAAGGGTCAAACTTCTTGAAGTGTGCCCAGGCCCAGAGCTACTTTGCTGGGCATGACTGTGTTTGACCTCTGGGGCCTGGAAGTCTGGTAGTAGTAGTATGATTTAAAGGCACAAAGTGATTGAAGTGTGCCCAGGCCCAGAGCTACTTTGCTGGGCATGAATGTGTTTGAACTCTTGGGCCTGGAAGTCTGGTAGTAGTAGTATGATTTAAAGGCACAAAGTGAATGAAGTGTGCCCAGGCCCAGAGCTACTTTGCTGGGCATGACTGTGTTTGACCTCTTGGCTCTGGAAGTCTATTTCTAGGCTTATATACAGGGTCAAACATCTTGAAGTGTGCCCAGGCCCAGAGCTACTTTGCTGGGCATGAATGTGTTTGAACTCTTGGGCCTGGAAGTCTGGTAGTAGTAGTATGATTTAAAGGCACAAAGTGATTGAAGTGTGCCCAGGCCCAGAGCTACTTTGCTGGGCATGACTGTGTTTGACCTCTTGGCTCTGGAAGTCTATTTCTAGGCTTATATAAAGGGTCAAACATCTTGAAGTGTGCCCAGGCCCAGAGCTACTTTGCTGGGCATGAATGTGTTTGAACTCTTGGGCCTGGAAGTCTGGTAGTAGTAGTATGATTTAAAGGCACAAAGTGATTGAAGTGTGCCCAGGCCCAGAGCTACTTTGCTGGGCATGACTGTGTTTGACCTCTTGGGCCTGGAAGTCTGGTGGTAGTAGTAGTATGATTTAAAGGCACAAAGTGATTGAAGTGTGCCCAGGCCCAGAGCTACTTTGCTGGGCATGAATGTGTTTGAACTCTTGGGCCTGGAAGTCTATTTCTAGGCTTATATAAAGGGTCAAACATCTTGAAGTGTGCCCAGGCCCAGAGCTACTTTGCTGTGCATGACTGTGGTTGACCTCTTGGCCCTGGAAGTCTGGTGGTAGTAGTAGTATGATTTAAAGGCACAAAGTGAATGAAGTGTGCCCAGGCCCAGAGCTACTTTGCTGGGCATGAATGTGTTTGAACTCTTGGGCCTGGAAGTCTGGTAGTAGTAGTATGATTTAAAGGCACAAAGTGATTGAAGTGTGCCCAGGCCCAGAGCTACTTTGCTGGGCATGACTGTGTTTGACCTCTTGGGCCTGGAAGTCTGGTGGTAGTAGTAGTATGATTTAAAGGCACAAAGTGATTGAAGTGTGCCCAGGCCCAGAGCTACTTTGCTGGGCATGAATGTGTTTGAACTCTTGGGCCTGGAAGTCTATTTCTAGGCTTATATAAAGGGTCAAACTTCTTGAAGTGTGCCCAGGCCCAGAGCTACTTTGCTGGGCATGACTGTGTTTGACCTCTTGGGCCTGGAAGTCTGGTAGTAGTAGTAGTAGTAGTAGTAGTAGTAGTAGTAGTAGTAGTAGTAGTAGTAGTATGATTTAAAGGTACAAAGTGAATGAAGTGTGCCCAGGCCCACAGCTACTTTGCTGGGCATGACTGTGTTTGACCTCTTGGGCCTGAAAGTCTATTTCTAGGCTTATATAAAGGGTCAAACTTCTTGAAGTGTGCCCAGGCCCAGATCTACTTTGCTGGGCATGACTGTGTTTGACCTCTTGGGCCTGGAAGTCTGGTAGTAGTAGTAGTAGTAGTAGTAGTAGTATGATTTAAAGGTACAAAGTGAATGAAGTGTGCCCAGGCCCAGAGCTACTTTGCTGGGCATGACTGTGTTTGACCTCTTGGGCCTGGAAGTCTATTTCTAGGCTTATATAAAGGGTCAAACTTCTTGAAGTGTGCCCAGGCCCAGAGCTACTTTGCTGTGTATGACTGTGTGACCTCTTGGCCCTGGAATTCTGGTGGTAGTAGTAGTATGATTTAAAGGCACAAAGTGAATGAAGTGTGCCCAGGCCCAGAGCTACTTTGCTGGGCATGACTGTGTTTGACCTCTTGGGCCTGGAAGTCTGGTAGTAGTAGTAGTAGTAGTAGTAGTAGTAGTAGTAGTAGTATGATTTAAAGGTACAAAGTGAATGAAGTGTGCCCAGGCCCAGAGCTACTTTGCTGGGCATGACTGTGTTTGACCTCTTGGGCCTGGAAGTCTATTTCTAGGCTTATATAAAGGGTCAAACTTCTTGAAGTGTGCCCAGGCCCAGAGCTACTTTGCTGGGCATGACTGTGTTTGACCTCTTGGGTCTGGAAGTCTGGTGGTAGTAGTAGTAGTATGATTTAAAGGCACAAAGTGATTGAAGTGTGCCCAGGCCCAGAGCTACTTTGCTGGGCATGAATGTGTTTGAACTCTTGGGCCTGGAAGTCTGGTAGTAGTAGTATGATTTAAAGGCACAAAGTGATTGAAGTGTGCCCAGGCCCAGAGCTACTTTGCTGGGCATGACTGTGTTTGACCTCTTGGGCCTGGAAGTCTGGTGGTAGTAGTAGTATGATTTAAAGGCACAAAGTGATTGAAGTGTGCCCAGGCCCAGAGCTACTTTGCTGGGCATGAATGTGTTTGAACTCTTGGGCCTGGAAGTCTGGTAGTAGTAGTAGTAGTAGTAGTAGTAGTAGTAGTAGTAGTAGTATGATTTAAAGGTACAAAGTGAATGAAGTGTGCCCAGGCCCAGAGCTACTTTGCTGGGCATGACTGTGTTTGACGTCTTGGGCCTGGAAGTCTGGTAGTAGTAGTATGATTTAAAGGTACAAAGTGAATGAAGTGTGCCCAGGCCCAGAGCTACTTTGCTGGGCATGACTGTGTTTGACCTCTTGGCTCTGGAAGTCTATTTCTAGGCTTATATAAAGGGTCAAACTTCTTGAAGTGTGCCCAGGCCCAGAGCTACTTTGCTGGGCATGACTGTGTTTGACCTCTGGGGCCTGGAAGTCTGGTAGTAGTAGTATGATTTAAAGGCACAAAGTGATTGAAGTGTGCCCAGGCCCAGAGCTACTTTGCTGGGCATGAATGTGTTTGAACTCTTGGGCCTGGAAGTCTGGTAGTAGTAGTATGATTTAAAGGCACAAAGTGAATGAAGTGTGCCCAGGCCCAGAGCTACTTTGCTGGGCATGACTGTGTTTGACCTCTTGGCTCTGGAAGTCTATTTCTAGGCTTATATACAGGGTCAAACATCTTGAAGTGTGCCCAGGCCCAGAGCTACTTTGCTGGGCATGAATGTGTTTGAACTCTTGGGCCTGGAAGTCTGGTAGTAGTAGTATGATTTAAAGGCACAAAGTGATTGAAGTGTGCCCAGGCCCAGAGCTACTTTGCTGGGCATGACTGTGTTTGACCTCTTGGGCCTGGAAGTCTGGTAGTAGTAGTATGATTTAAAGGCACAAAGTGATTGAAGTGTGCCCAGGCCCAGAGCTACTTTGCTGGGCATGAATGTGTTTGACCTCTTGGGCCTGGAAGTCTGGTGGTAGTAGTAGTATGATTTAAAGGCACAAAGTGAATGAAGTGTGCCCAGGCCCAGAGCTACTTTGCTGTGCATGACTGTGTTTGACCTCTTGGCTCTGGAAGTCTATTTCTAGGCTTATATAAAGGGTCAAACTTCTTGAAGTGTGCCCAGGCCCAGAGCTACTTTGCTGGGCATGACTGTGTTTGACCTCTGGGGCCTGGAAGTCTGGTAGTAGTAGTATGATTTAAAGGCACAAAGTGATTGAAGTGTGCCCAGGCCCAGAGCTACTTTGCTGGGCATGAATGTGTTTGAACTCTTGGGCCTGGAAGTCTGGTAGTAGTAGTATGATTTAAAGGCACAAAGTGAATGAAGTGTGCCCAGGCCCAGAGCTACTTTGCTGGGCATGACTGTGTTTGACCTCTTGGCTCTGGAAGTCTATTTCTAGGCTTATATACAGGGTCAAACATCTTGAAGTGTGCCCAGGCCCAGAGCTACTTTGCTGGGCATGAATGTGTTTGAACTCTTGGGCCTGGAAGTCTGGTAGTAGTAGTATGATTTAAAGGCACAAAGTGATTGAAGTGTGCCCAGGCCCAGAGCTACTTTGCTGGGCATGACTGTGTTTGACCTCTTGGGCCTGGAAGTCTGGTGGTAGTAGTAGTATGATTTAAAGGCACAAAGTGATTGAAGTGTGCCCAGGCCCAGAGCTACTTTGCTGGGCATGAATGTGTTTGAACTCTTGGGCCTGGAAGTCTGGTAGTAGTAGTAGTAGTAGTAGTAGTAGTAGTAGTAGTAGTAGTATGATTTAAAGGTACAAAGTGAATGAAGTGTGCCCAGGCCCAGAGCTACTTTGCTGGGCATGACTGTGTTTGACGTCTTGGGCCTGGAAGTCTGGTAGTAGTAGTATGATTTAAAGGTACAAAGTGAATGAAGTGTGCCCAGGCCCAGAGCTACTTTGCTGGGCATGACTGTGTTTGACCTCTTGGCTCTGGAAGTCTATTTCTAGGCTTATATAAAGGGTCAAACTTCTTGAAGTGTGCCCAGGCCCAGAGCTACTTTGCTGGGCATGACTGTGTTTGACCTCTGGGGCCTGGAAGTCTGGTAGTAGTAGTATGATTTAAAGGCACAAAGTGATTGAAGTGTGCCCAGGCCCAGAGCTACTTTGCTGGGCATGAATGTGTTTGAACTCTTGGGCCTGGAAGTCTGGTAGTAGTAGTATGATTTAAAGGCACAAAGTGAATGAAGTGTGCCCAGGCCCAGAGCTACTTTGCTGGGCATGACTGTGTTTGACCTCTTGGCTCTGGAAGTCTATTTCTAGGCTTATATACAGGGTCAAACATCTTGAAGTGTGCCCAGGCCCAGAGCTACTTTGCTGGGCATGAATGTGTTTGAACTCTTGGGCCTGGAAGTCTGGTAGTAGTAGTATGATTTAAAGGCACAAAGTGATTGAAGTGTGCCCAGGCCCAGAGCTACTTTGCTGGGCATGACTGTGTTTGACCTCTTGGGCCTGGAAGTCTGGTAGTAGTAGTATGATTTAAAGGCACAAAGTGATTGAAGTGTGCCCAGGCCCAGAGCTACTTTGCTGGGCATGAATGTGTTTGACCTCTTGGGCCTGGAAGTCTGGTGGTAGTAGTAGTATGATTTAAAGGCACAAAGTGAATGAAGTGTGCCCAGGCCCAGAGCTACTTTGCTGTGCATGACTGTGTTTGACCTCTTGGCTCTGGAAGTCTATTTCTAGGCTTATATAAAGGGTCAAACTTCTTGAAGTGTGCCCAGGCCCAGAGCTACTTTGCTGGGCATGACTGTGTTTGACCTCTGGGGCCTGGAAGTCTGGTAGTAGTAGTATGATTTAAAGGCACAAAGTGATTGAAGTGTGCCCAGGCCCAGAGCTACTTTGCTGGGCATGAATGTGTTTGAACTCTTGGGCCTGGAAGTCTGGTAGTAGTAGTATGATTTAAAGGCACAAAGTGAATGAAGTGTGCCCAGGCCCAGAGCTACTTTGCTGGGCATGACTGTGTTTGACCTCTTGGCTCTGGAAGTCTATTTCTAGGCTTATATACAGGGTCAAACATCTTGAAGTGTGCCCAGGCCCAGAGCTACTTTGCTGGGCATGAATGTGTTTGAACTCTTGGGCCTGGAAGTCTGGTAGTAGTAGTATGATTTAAAGGCACAAAGTGATTGAAGTGTGCCCAGGCCCAGAGCTACTTTGCTGGGCATGACTGTGTTTGACCTCTTGGGCCTGGAAGTCTGGTGGTAGTAGTAGTATGATTTAAAGGCACAAAGTGATTGAAGTGTGCCCAGGCCCAGAGCTACTTTGCTGGGCATGAATGTGTTTGAACTCTTGGGCCTGGAAGTCTATTTCTAGGCTTATATAAAGGGTCAAACATCTTGAAGTGTGCCCAGGCCCAGAGCTACTTTGCTGTGCATGACTGTGGTTGACCTCTTGGCCCTGGAAGTCTGGTGGTAGTAGTAGTATGATTTAAAGGCACAAAGTGAATGAAGTGTGCCCAGGCCCAGAGCTACTTTGCTGGGCATGAATGTGTTTGAACTCTTGGGCCTGGAAGTCTGGTAGTAGTAGTATGATTTAAAGGCACAAAGTGATTGAAGTGTGCCCAGGCCCAGAGCTACTTTGCTGGGCATGACTGTGTTTGACCTCTTGGGCCTGGAAGTCTGGTGGTAGTAGTAGTATGATTTAAAGGCACAAAGTGATTGAAGTGTGCCCAGGCCCAGAGCTACTTTGCTGGGCATGAATGTGTTTGAACTCTTGGGCCTGGAAGTCTATTTCTAGGCTTATATAAAGGGTCAAACTTCTTGAAGTGTGCCCAGGCCCAGAGCTACTTTGCTGGGCATGACTGTGTTTGACCTCTTGGGCCTGGAAGTCTGGTAGTAGTAGTAGTAGTAGTAGTAGTAGTAGTAGTAGTAGTAGTATGATTTAAAGGTACAAAGTGAATGAAGTGTGCCCAGGCCCACAGCTACTTTGCTGGGCATGACTGTGTTTGACCTCTTGGGCCTGAAAGTCTATTTCTAGGCTTATATAAAGGGTCAAACTTCTTGAAGTGTGCCCAGGCCCAGATCTACTTTGCTGGGCATGACTGTGTTTGACCTCTTGGGCCTGGAAGTCTGGTAGTAGTAGTAGTAGTAGTAGTAGTAGTATGATTTAAAGGTACAAAGTGAATGAAGTGTGCCCAGGCCCAGAGCTACTTTGCTGGGCATGACTGTGTTTGACCTCTTGGGCCTGGAAGTCTATTTCTAGGCTTATATAAAGGGTCAAACTTCTTGAAGTGTGCCCAGGCCCAGAGCTACTTTGCTGTGTATGACTGTGTGACCTCTTGGCCCTGGAATTCTGGTGGTAGTAGTAGTATGATTTAAAGGCACAAAGTGAATGAAGTGTGCCCAGGCCCAGAGCTACTTTGCTGGGCATGACTGTGTTTGACCTCTTGGGCCTGGAAGTCTGGTAGTAGTAGTAGTAGTAGTAGTAGTAGTAGTAGTAGTAGTATGATTTAAAGGTACAAAGTGAATGAAGTGTGCCCAGGCCCAGAGCTACTTTGCTGGGCATGACTGTGTTTGACCTCTTGGGCCTGGAAGTCTATTTCTAGGCTTATATAAAGGGTCAAACATCTTGAAGTGTGCCCAGGCCCAGAGCTACTTTGCTGGGCATGAATGTGTTTGAACTCTTGGGCCTGGAAGTCTGGTAGTAGTAGTATGATTTAAAGGCACAAAGTGATTGAAGTGTGCCCAGGCCCAGAGCTACTTTGCTGGGCATGAATGTGTTTGAACTCTTGGGCCTGGAAGTCTGGTAGTAGTAGTATGATTTAAAGGCACAAAGTGATTGAAGTGTGCCCAGGCCCAGAGCTACTTTGCTGGGCATGACTGTGTTTGACCTCTTGGGCCTGGAAGTCTGGTAGTAGTAGTATGATTTAAAGGCACAAAGTGATTGAAGTGTGCCCAGGCCCAGAGCTACTTTGCTGGGCATGAATGTGTTTGACCTCTTGGGCCTGGAAGTCTGGTGGTAGTAGTAGTATGATTTAAAGGCACAAAGTGAATGAAGTGTGCCCAGGCCCAGAGCTACTTTGCTGTGCATGACTGTGTTTGACCTCTTGGCTCTGGAAGTCTATTTCTAGGCTTATATAAAGGGTCAAACTTCTTGAAGTGTGCCCAGGCCCAGAGCTACTTTGCTGGGCATGACTGTGTTTGACCTCTTGGGCCTGGAAGTCTGGTGGTAGTAGTAGTATGATTTAAAGGCACAAAGTGATTGAAGTGTGCCCAGGCCCAGAGCTACTTTGCTGGGCATGAATGTGTTTGAACTCTTGGGCCTGGAAGTCTATTTCTAGGCTTATATAAAGGGTCAAACATCTTGAAGTGTGCCCAGGCCCAGAGCTACTTTGCTGTGCATGACTGTGGTTGACCTCTTGGCCCTGGAAGTCTGGTGGTAGTAGTAGTATGATTTAAAGGCACAAAGTGAATGAAGTGTGCCCAGGCCCAGAGCTACTTTGCTGGGCATGAATGTGTTTGAACTCTTGGGCCTGGAAGTCTGGTAGTAGTAGTATGATTTAAAGGCACAAAGTGATTGAAGTGTGCCCAGGCCCAGAGCTACTTTGCTGGGCATGACTGTGTTTGACCTCTTGGGCCTGGAAGTCTGGTGGTAGTAGTAGTATGATTTAAAGGCACAAAGTGATTGAAGTGTGCCCAGGCCCAGAGCTACTTTGCTGGGCATGAATGTGTTTGAACTCTTGGGCCTGGAAGTCTATTTCTAGGCTTATATAAAGGGTCAAACTTCTTGAAGTGTGCCCAGGCCCAGAGCTACTTTGCTGGGCATGACTGTGTTTGACCTCTTGGGCCTGGAAGTCTGGTAGTAGTAGTAGTAGTAGTAGTAGTAGTAGTAGTAGTAGTAGTAGTAGTAGTATGATTTAAAGGTACAAAGTGAATGAAGTGTGCCCAGGCCCACAGCTACTTTGCTGGGCATGACTGTGTTTGACCTCTTGGGCCTGAAAGTCTATTTCTAGGCTTATATAAAGGGTCAAACTTCTTGAAGTGTGCCCAGGCCCAGATCTACTTTGCTGGGCATGACTGTGTTTGACCTCTTGGGCCTGGAAGTCTGGTAGTAGTAGTAGTAGTAGTAGTAGTAGTAGTAGTATGATTTAAAGGCACAAAGTGATTGAAGTGTGCCCAGGCCCAGAGCTACTTTGCTGGGCATGAATGTGTTTGAACTCTTGGGCCTGGAAGTCTATTTCTAGGCTTATATAAAGGGTCAAACATCTTGAAGTGTGCCCAGGCCCAGAGCTACTTTGCTGTGCATGACTGTGGTTGACCTCTTGGCCCTGGAAGTCTGGTGGTAGTAGTAGTATGATTTAAAGGCACAAAGTGAATGAAGTGTGCCCAGGCCCAGAGCTACTTTGCTGGGCATGAATGTGTTTGAACTCTTGGGCCTGGAAGTCTGGTAGTAGTAGTAGTAGTAGTAGTAGTAGTAGTAGTAGTAGTATGATTTAAAGGCACAAAGTGCTTGAAGTGTGCCCAGGCCCAGAGCTACTTTGCTGTGCATGACTGTGTTTGACCTCTTGGCTCTGGAAGTCTATTTCTAGGCTTATATAAAGGGTCAAACTTCTTGAAGTGTGCCCAGGCCCAGAGCTACTTTGCTGTGTATGACTGTGTGACCTCTTGGCCCTGGAATTCTGGTGGTAGTAGTAGTATGATTTAAAGGCACAAAGTGAATGAAGTGTGCCCAGGCCCAGAGCTACTTTGCTGGGCATGACTGTGTTTGACCTCTTGGGCCTGGAAGTCTGGTAGTAGTAGTATGATTTAAAGGCACAAAGTGATTGAAGTGTGCCCAGGCCCAGAGCTACTTTGCTGGGCATGAATGTGTTTGAACTCTTGGGCCTGGAAGTCTATTTCTAGGCTTATATAAAGGGACAAACTTCTTGAAGTGTGCCCAGGCCCAGAGCTACTTTGCTGTGTATGACTGTGTGACCTCTTGGCCCTGGAATTCTGGTGGTAGTAGTAGTAGTAGTAGTATGATTTAAAGGTACAAAGTGAATGAAGTGTGCCCAGGCCCAGAGCCAGGCCTGGGCAGCAGGGGGCGCTCCTGGCCATGCCCAGCGAGTTTCGTGCGAATCGGACCTGGTCCGGAAGAGATACGAAGGGAAAACTCATTACTCGTCGGGGTGGCACATCCAGGCTCTCGACCCTCCCAAAGCGTCCGACCAGGGTGCACCCTGCCGGGCATGGTTAGCCGCCAGCCCCCTTCCTGGAGGTCTGGTTGGCACGGGGTTTTGATTTATCGGTTTCATATCTCTGGGCTCCTTGGGAGCAGAAAGTCGGTTGAGGGCCCTTTGGAAAGAGCCGGGGCTGCCGTTTAACGCTGTCCAAGCGGCAGGCGAAGCGCACCCACCGTTTTTACGCTATGATTTTTTAAAACCGCCGGGGCGGCAAACACAGGGCCGGTCGGGTTTGAAGACGAATATCTCTTCGGCCCTTGGGAGGAGAGAAGCAGCGCGGGTCACCTTTGAACGCGCTCGCTGCCAGGAACGTCTGGCGTAAAAGTTTCGTGGGAATCGGACGTTCCTAGGCTGAGAAGCGAGCGCCCGCCCTCGGGCGGTCGGGGGCCCCTTTCTCATTCCCCGTCTGGGCTAAAAATACGAGGTCGGACCCGATGGACTCGGGAGACTGGAGAGTACCAGGGAGACCCTGGAAGCAGGCGACCCGACCCACGCTTCGCTGTCTCCTCGGCCCTCGGGAGTAGAAGCGCGGGGACGGTGGCGTGGGCAGCAGGGGGCGCTCCTGGCCATGCCCAGCGAGTTTCGTGCGAATCGGACCTGGTCCGGAAGAGATACGAAGGGAAAACTCATTACTCGTCGGGGTGGCACATCCAGGCTCTCGACCCTCCCAAAGTGTCCGACCAGGGTGCACCCTGCCGGGCTAAGAGAACAGCCAGGTGAACCCTGGAGGTTCCGAACTCCAGACCCCTGGACCCGACGGCTCAGTCCGCCTCAGGTGCACTACAGAGGTCCTCGGGCTGTCCCTGAGTGCATTAAAACGGAAATCAGAATTACTCCCCCGGGTGGCACTTCCAGGCTCTCGACCCTCCCAAAGTGTCCGACCAGGGTGCACCCTGCTGGGCATGGTTAGCCGCCAGCCCCCTTCCTGGAGGTCTGGTTGGCACGGGGTTTTGCAAATAGGTCCCGTCGGGTATATGGGAGAGCAAAGAGAATCAATGGGGTCCAAGCACTAAATTCATCCAGTGGCGTTCTCTGGAAGCCCAAGGGGAGTCCGAGGGGTGTTCGGCCGGCAAGGGGAGCTCTCCCTCGGACACATGATCAAACGCCTGTCCCCTACCGGAAAGTGGTGTGCTCTGGATGCCCCCCCCCCCCCCATCCCCCGAGGGGGGTGCTTATCCCGCGAGGGGAGCCCTCCTCGGGTTAAGTGAACCATCATGCCGATTCCCCTATGGAAGTGGGCACATCCAGGCACACAGTCTGCTTTGCTCTCCCCGACCCGAGTGCGTCTGTTGGGCTGAGTGTACGCCCAGGCAACTGGATCCAATGGCTCAGTCCGCCGCAGCGTGCTTCGACGATGGGTCGTACAGCCATGCCACCAGGGTGGGCGTGTTTGTAAATGTACCAGTGGATTCTCGTCGGCCTGCCACATCCATGGTATCGACCCACCAGGCCTGTCCGACCAGGGGTTGACCCTGGACGGGCACGGTCTGTGGTTTGGCCCTTGTCCTAGATGAAATCGGGCACGGGGTTTTCTGGCCAGGTACCATCGGGTTACTGGGAGAGCGGCTTCGGTCTCCAGGTGAGACCAATGGTGAAGCAGCACGAGGCAATGGAGAGCATGCAAAGCGATGGGGAAGCCATGCACGGCAATGGCCACGAAAAAAAAAAAAAAATCACCACGGAAGGAACGTGAAGAACAAGGAGGAGTGTAGTGACACTGCCCAAAGCTGCCCGGTGTTGCAGGGGTCTATTGGTGTGTTGCTTCCTTGTTTGGTAGAGTGGAGTACCAGACCCGCCAGGGGTAGGCAAACCATTCCCCCTACGGTAAGTGAGGAGCCAGCCATTTGACGAGCGGGTGTCCACGTGTACGGGTGCGAGCGCTATCCCCCCACACGGGGTTAGGCCACGGCCTTAGGTGGACGTCTGCCGACCAGCCCCGGCTGATCCAGAACTTCTGATGTGGAGAGCGGTTTTGACAGATCCTCCCTGGTTCTAGCGGGTCAAGCCTCTGATGGGGGGTGGGGGTTATTTGTAACCCATCCCAGAACTCTCTGGGGGAGACTCAGACGGCCAGTCTGTCTACTCAGTTGTCCTATACTGGTGTCTGTGGTTTGGGAGGAAGGGAGTGCCCTGCTTTGTTGGCCTCCTCTTCAAACCTACCTGGGCCCACGAATCACTCTTCTTGGTTACATCACGAAACGTAGGTTGAGCGAGGCTAGGGGGGAGGGAATTCGACGAGGTCTTTCCCTTGTCCCCCCACCAGCGGCCCACGAAAATCAAAACGGCGTGAAGAGAGGGAACGCCGAAAGCACCTGGAGTCGGCCGTCCGCACCTCCGGAGGAGGTGGACGGGGTACGGTGCGGGCATGACCGGATGGGACAGCTTTGCATCAAGGTGAGAGGTCGGCGTCCGAAGGCCAGAGGGCGGTGCGCGAGCACGTTTACACTGGCCGCGGAAGCTGTCCTGGGTAGCCCTGTATGGCGTCTGGACCTGACGGCGCACGCACTTACAACCCGCTGCTTCCTAGCCCCCGGAAGGGGAGGCGGATGTCACTCGTGGTTCATCCCAGACCACGGTGCAAACTACCTGGTTGATCCTGCCAGTAACATATGCTTGTCTCAAAGATTAAGCCATGCAGGTCTAAGTGCACACGGCCGGTACAGTGAAACTGCGAATGGCTCATTAAATCAGTTATGGTTCCTTTGATCGCTCCACACGTTACTCGGATAACTGTGGTAATTCTAGAGCTAATACATGCAAACGAGCGCTGACCCTTCGGGGGATGCGTGCATTTATCAGACCCAAAACCCATCCGGGGGGCTCGGGCCCCCCGGCCGCTTTGGTGACTCTAGATAACCTCGGGCCGATCGCGCGCCCTCCGCGGCGGCGACGTCTCATTCGAATGTCTGCCCTATCAACTTTCGATGGTACCATAGTCGGCTACCATGGTGACCACGGGTAACGGGGAATCAGGGTTCGATTCCGGAGAGGGAGCCTGAGAAACGGCTACCACATCCAAGGAAGGCAGCAGGCGCGCAAATTACCCATTCCCGACACGGGGAGGTAGTGACGAAAAATAACGATACAGGTCTCTTTCGAGGCCCTGTAATCGGAATGAGCGTATCCTAAACCCATGGGTGAGGACCCATTGGAGGGCAAGTCTGGTGCCAGCAGCCGCGGTAATTCCAGCTCCAATAGCGTATATTAAAGTTGCTGCAGTTAAAAAGCTCGTAGTTGGATGTCGGGAGTGGGCTGGCGGTCCGCCGCGAGGCGTGCCACCGCCTGTCTCAGACCCTGTCTCCCGGTGCCCCCCGGATGCCCTTGGCTGGGTGTCCGGACGGGGCTCGGAGCGTTTACTTTGAAAAAATTAGAGTGTTCAAAGCGGGCCCGCTTCTCGCCTGAATACCTGAGCTAGGAATAATGGAATAGGACTCCGGTTCTATTTTGTGGGTTTCCTGAACCAGGGCCATGATTAAGAGGGACGGCCGGGGGCATTCGTATTGCGCCGCTAGAGGTGAAATTCTTGGACCGGCGCAAGACGGACGAAAGCGAAAGCATTTGCCAAGAATGTTTTCATTAATCAAGAACGAAAGTCGGAGGTTCGAAGACGATCAGATACCGTCGTAGTTCCGACCGTAAACTATGCCGACCCGCGATCCGGCGGCGTTATTCCCATGACCCGCCGGGCAGCGTGAGGGAAACCACGAGTCTGTGGGTTCCGGGGGGAGTATGGTTGCAAAGCTGAAACTTAAAGGAATTGACGGAAGGGCACCACCAGGAGTGGAGCCTGCGGCTTAATTTGACTCAACACGGGAAACCTCACCCGGCCCGGACACGGAAAGGATTGACAGATTGATAGCTCTTTCTCGATTCTGTGGGTGGTGGTGCATGGCCGTTCTTAGTTGGTGGAGCGATTTGTCTGGTTAATTCCGATAACGAACGAGACTCCGGCATGCTAAATAGTTACGCGGCCCTCCGCGGTCGGCGTCAAACTTCTTAGAGGGACAAGTGGCGTTCAGCCACGCGAGATGGAGCAATAACAGGTCTGTGATGCCCTTAGATGTCCGGGGCTGCACGCGCGCCACAATGGTTGGATCAGCGTGTGCCTACCCTACACCGAGAGGTGCGGGTAATCCGCTGAACCCCATTCGTGATGGGGACTGGGGATTGCAATTATTCCCCATGAACGAGGAATTCCCAGTAAGCGCGGGTCATAAGCTCGCGTTGATTAAGTCCCTGCCCTTTGTACACACCGCCCGTCGCTACTACCGATCGGATGGTTTAGTGAGGTCCTCGGATCGGCCCCGCCGGGGCTCCTCGCGGGCCTTGGCGGAGCGCCGAGAAGTCGATCAAACTTGACTATCTAGAGGAAGTAAAAGTCGTAACAAGGTTTTCGTAGGTGAACCTGCGAAAGGATCATTAACGGGTAACGCTGTCCGGCGTGCCTCCTCTCCCGACCCCCTCGACTTCGCCGTCCCCCCGCGTCGGGGCCCAGGGTCGAAAGGGTCTTCGGGGTTGCTGTTACACGTGGTCGCTTGCAGGTCAGGCTGGACAGAAGGCATAAAGGAGGAGCCTAGTCCCTCCCACCCCTTCCTCGTCCTCCGCCTCTTCCTCCGCGTCGTCCTTCAGCACCCCCCCCCCGCAGGCCCCGGTATTCTCTGGGTTCCAGCGCGAGAGACGCGTCGTTCAAAAAACTCGGCGTCCCCGCTCGTCGGGCGAAGGCCGGTTTCCCCTCACCTTGCCGGCAGGAGAAGCGCCTGCGAGTCGAGCGGGTCGTACGGGTCCGTCCCGCGCCCTCCCTCTCGCTCGCACGGCCGCTGCCTCCGTCCACCGCGAGGGGTTTTCCTATTTTGTTGTCCTTGTCATTCATCCCCGTCCCCTTGCTCGCTGACGAGCGGACTTTCCGGGGGGGGTTGCGAGCGCTGCTCCTCGTGGGGCAGGCCATGGCCCTTCCTGTGTTCGTCCGCCCACCGGCGTCCTGGGGCGTGGTGGTGGTGGGTGGCGCAGCCGGTTCCCCTGCTTCTCTCTCTCAGAAAGGAGTCTCAGGGGGACCCCCGGCAGGTACCTAGGGCTTGGCCCACGCTACGTGAGTTCCACCCCTTTCGAGGGGTCGGACGGGGCGGGCGCGGAGGGCCGCGGTTCAAAGACTGACTCGTCTGCCACGTGGGGCGTGTGGGCAAAGCGCAACCCCGCGCCCGTTTCAACACTCGCAGACGGGGGCGCCTGACCGGTTGGTGAAACCTTTTAAACCTGTCTTTGTAGTCGTGGTGAAAGACCTAAACTGAGCCTGAAATAAAAGAGTACAACTCTTAGCGGTGGATCACTTGGCTCGTGCGTCGATGAAGAACGCAGCCAGCTGCGAGAACTAATGTGAATTGCAGGACACATTGATCATCGACATTTCGAACGCACATTGCGGCCCCGGGTCCATCCCGGGGCTACGCCTGTCTGAGGGTCGCTATTCCTATCTGTCGGACCTGCCTTCTCAGGCGGGACCGCGGTTGGAGGTTCGTAGGTGGGGGGGTGCCCCCTGGCCTCCGTCTTCCTAAAAGCAGACGGTTCCCGGTCGCTGTCTCGGTGAGATCCGGTCGGTGGGTTCGCTGCGGTTGAGTGCCCGTTCTCCGTGCACAAGCTTCTCCTCCCCCGCTTCGGTTCGTTTCGGTTCGTTTCGGCTCCGCTCCTGGCCTGGCCAGGAACGTGGTCCCCTGCGCCCGAGAAAGAAGCGAGCGTGGCTGCCGGTGGGTTCTCTCCGCTTTGGCTGCCCACGTTTTCGCTTCTTTTCTCACCCCCTGCGCAGGCGGATCACGGAAAGGTGTCTGTTCTGTTCCGTTACGTGCGCGAGCGGAGGGAGGTTGTTGTTACATGCGTTCCCCCCCCCCCTCCCCCGGTGGGGGGGGTGGGGGGGTCGGGGTTCGGGTGGCTCTGCCTCTGGCGTTTTCCTTACGGGCCGACCTGTCCGTGGCACGTCCGTGACGTCCCGACCTGTGTCCTCGTTAGCCCGGGTGAAAAGGGACTCGTCCCCTAACCCGGCGGTGTTCACGCTTCTGGGCAACCCTCCAGAGCGAACTCGGGAGCGACCTCAGATCAGACGAGACAACCCGCTGAATTTAAGCATATTACTAAGCGGAGGAAAAGAAACTAACAAGGATTCCCTCAGTAGCGGCGAGCGAAGAGGGAAGAGCCCAGCGCTGAATCCCCCGTCCGGGTGCGGGCGAGGGGAATTGTGGCGTATGGAAGTCTGTTTTCTTCCTGGCGCGGGCCGGGGGCCTGAGTCCTTCTGATGGAGGCTCAGCCCGTGGACGGTGTGAGGCCGGTAAATGGCCCCAGCCCCGCCAGGGTAGCGGTCTTCTCGGAGTCGGGTTGCTTGGGAATGCAGCCCAAAGTGGGTGGTAAACTCCATCTAAGGCTAAATACCGGCACGAGACCGATAGCGAACAAGTACCGTAAGGGAAAGTTGAAAAGAACTTTGAAGAGAGAGTTCAACAGGGCGTGAAACCGTTAA
>NW_027658431.1:42500-57500 GCF_041902795.1 Electrophorus electricus
GTGCCCAGGCCCAGAGCTACTTTGCTGTGTATGACTGTGTGACCTCTTGGCCCTGGAATTCTGGTGGTAGTAGTAGTATGATTTAAAGGCACAAAGTGAATGAAGTGTGCCCAGGCCCAGAGCTACTTTGCTGGGCATGACTGTGTTTGACCTCTTGGGCCTGGAAGTCTGGTAGTAGTAGTAGTAGTAGTAGTAGTAGTAGTAGTAGTAGTATGATTTAAAGGTACAAAGTGAATGAAGTGTGCCCAGGCCCAGAGCTACTTTGCTGGGCATGACTGTGTTTGACCTCTTGGGCCTGGAAGTCTATTTCTAGGCTTATATAAAGGGTCAAACTTCTTGAAGTGTGCCCAGGCCCAGAGCTACTTTGCTGGGCATGACTGTGTTTGACCTCTTGGGTCTGGAAGTCTGGTGGTAGTAGTAGTAGTATGATTTAAAGGCACAAAGTGATTGAAGTGTGCCCAGGCCCAGAGCTACTTTGCTGGGCATGAATGTGTTTGAACTCTTGGGCCTGGAAGTCTGGTAGTAGTAGTATGATTTAAAGGCACAAAGTGATTGAAGTGTGCCCAGGCCCAGAGCTACTTTGCTGGGCATGACTGTGTTTGACCTCTTGGGCCTGGAAGTCTGGTGGTAGTAGTAGTATGATTTAAAGGCACAAAGTGATTGAAGTGTGCCCAGGCCCAGAGCTACTTTGCTGGGCATGAATGTGTTTGAACTCTTGGGCCTGGAAGTCTGGTAGTAGTAGTAGTAGTAGTAGTAGTAGTAGTAGTAGTAGTAGTAGTATGATTTAAAGGTACAAAGTGAATGAAGTGTGCCCAGGCCCAGAGCTACTTTGCTGGGCATGACTGTGTTTGACGTCTTGGGCCTGGAAGTCTGGTAGTAGTAGTATGATTTAAAGGTACAAAGTGAATGAAGTGTGCCCAGGCCCAGAGCTACTTTGCTGGGCATGACTGTGTTTGACCTCTTGGCTCTGGAAGTCTATTTCTAGGCTTATATAAAGGGTCAAACTTCTTGAAGTGTGCCCAGGCCCAGAGCTACTTTGCTGGGCATGACTGTGTTTGACCTCTGGGGCCTGGAAGTCTGGTAGTAGTAGTATGATTTAAAGGCACAAAGTGATTGAAGTGTGCCCAGGCCCAGAGCTACTTTGCTGGGCATGAATGTGTTTGAACTCTTGGGCCTGGAAGTCTGGTAGTAGTAGTATGATTTAAAGGCACAAAGTGAATGAAGTGTGCCCAGGCCCAGAGCTACTTTGCTGGGCATGACTGTGTTTGACCTCTTGGCTCTGGAAGTCTATTTCTAGGCTTATATACAGGGTCAAACATCTTGAAGTGTGCCCAGGCCCAGAGCTACTTTGCTGGGCATGAATGTGTTTGAACTCTTGGGCCTGGAAGTCTGGTAGTAGTAGTATGATTTAAAGGCACAAAGTGATTGAAGTGTGCCCAGGCCCAGAGCTACTTTGCTGGGCATGACTGTGTTTGACCTCTTGGGCCTGGAAGTCTGGTAGTAGTAGTATGATTTAAAGGCACAAAGTGATTGAAGTGTGCCCAGGCCCAGAGCTACTTTGCTGGGCATGAATGTGTTTGACCTCTTGGGCCTGGAAGTCTGGTGGTAGTAGTAGTATGATTTAAAGGCACAAAGTGAATGAAGTGTGCCCAGGCCCAGAGCTACTTTGCTGTGCATGACTGTGTTTGACCTCTTGGCTCTGGAAGTCTATTTCTAGGCTTATATAAAGGGTCAAACTTCTTGAAGTGTGCCCAGGCCCAGAGCTACTTTGCTGGGCATGACTGTGTTTGACCTCTGGGGCCTGGAAGTCTGGTAGTAGTAGTATGATTTAAAGGCTCAAAGTGATTGAAGTGTGCCCAGGCCCAGAGCTACTTTGCTGGGCATGAATGTGTTTGAACTCTTGGGCCTGGAAGTCTGGTAGTAGTAGTATGATTTAAAGGCACAAAGTGAATGAAGTGTGCCCAGGCCCAGAGCTACTTTGCTGGGCATGACTGTGTTTGACCTCTTGGCTCTGGAAGTCTATTTCTAGGCTTATATACAGGGTCAAACATCTTGAAGTGTGCCCAGGCCCAGAGCTACTTTGCTGGGCATGAATGTGTTTGAACTCTTGGGCCTGGAAGTCTGGTAGTAGTAGTATGATTTAAAGGCACAAAGTGATTGAAGTGTGCCCAGGCCCAGAGCTACTTTGCTGGGCATGACTGTGTTTGACCTCTTGGGCCTGGAAGTCTGGTGGTAGTAGTAGTATGATTTAAAGGCACAAAGTGATTGAAGTGTGCCCAGGCCCAGAGCTACTTTGCTGGGCATGAATGTGTTTGAACTCTTGGGCCTGGAAGTCTATTTCTAGGCTTATATAAAGGGTCAAACATCTTGAAGTGTGCCCAGGCCCAGAGCTACTTTGCTGTGCATGACTGTGGTTGACCTCTTGGCCCTGGAAGTCTGGTGGTAGTAGTAGTATGATTTAAAGGCACAAAGTGAATGAAGTGTGCCCAGGCCCAGAGCTACTTTGCTGGGCATGAATGTGTTTGAACTCTTGGGCCTGGAAGTCTGGTAGTAGTAGTATGATTTAAAGGCACAAAGTGATTGAAGTGTGCCCAGGCCCAGAGCTACTTTGCTGGGCATGACTGTGTTTGACCTCTTGGGCCTGGAAGTCTGGTGGTAGTAGTAGTATGATTTAAAGGCACAAAGTGATTGAAGTGTGCCCAGGCCCAGAGCTACTTTGCTGGGCATGAATGTGTTTGAACTCTTGGGCCTGGAAGTCTATTTCTAGGCTTATATAAAGGGTCAAACTTCTTGAAGTGTGCCCAGGCCCAGAGCTACTTTGCTGGGCATGACTGTGTTTGACCTCTTGGGCCTGGAAGTCTGGTAGTAGTAGTAGTAGTAGTAGTAGTAGTAGTAGTAGTAGTAGTAGTAGTAGTAGTATGATTTAAAGGTACAAAGTGAATGAAGTGTGCCCAGGCCCACAGCTACTTTGCTGGGCATGACTGTGTTTGACCTCTTGGGCCTGAAAGTCTATTTCTAGGCTTATATAAAGGGTCAAACTTCTTGAAGTGTGCCCAGGCCCAGATCTACTTTGCTGGGCATGACTGTGTTTGACCTCTTGGGCCTGGAAGTCTGGTAGTAGTAGTAGTAGTAGTAGTAGTAGTATGATTTAAAGGTACAAAGTGAATGAAGTGTGCCCAGGCCCAGAGCTACTTTGCTGGGCATGACTGTGTTTGACCTCTTGGGCCTGGAAGTCTATTTCTAGGCTTATATAAAGGGTCAAACTTCTTGAAGTGTGCCCAGGCCCAGAGCTACTTTGCTGTGTATGACTGTGTGACCTCTTGGCCCTGGAATTCTGGTGGTAGTAGTAGTATGATTTAAAGGCACAAAGTGAATGAAGTGTGCCCAGGCCCAGAGCTACTTTGCTGGGCATGACTGTGTTTGACCTCTTGGGCCTGGAAGTCTGGTAGTAGTAGTAGTAGTAGTAGTAGTAGTAGTAGTAGTAGTATGATTTAAAGGTACAAAGTGAATGAAGTGTGCCCAGGCCCAGAGCTACTTTGCTGGGCATGACTGTGTTTGACCTCTTGGGCCTGGAAGTCTATTTCTAGGCTTATATAAAGGGTCAAACATCTTGAAGTGTGCCCAGGCCCAGAGCTACTTTGCTGGGCATGAATGTGTTTGAACTCTTGGGCCTGGAAGTCTGGTAGTAGTAGTATGATTTAAAGGCACAAAGTGATTGAAGTGTGCCCAGGCCCAGAGCTACTTTGCTGGGCATGAATGTGTTTGAACTCTTGGGCCTGGAAGTCTGGTAGTAGTAGTATGATTTAAAGGCACAAAGTGATTGAAGTGTGCCCAGGCCCAGAGCTACTTTGCTGGGCATGACTGTGTTTGACCTCTTGGGCCTGGAAGTCTGGTAGTAGTAGTATGATTTAAAGGCACAAAGTGATTGAAGTGTGCCCAGGCCCAGAGCTACTTTGCTGGGCATGAATGTGTTTGACCTCTTGGGCCTGGAAGTCTGGTGGTAGTAGTAGTATGATTTAAAGGCACAAAGTGAATGAAGTGTGCCCAGGCCCAGAGCTACTTTGCTGTGCATGACTGTGTTTGACCTCTTGGCTCTGGAAGTCTATTTCTAGGCTTATATAAAGGGTCAAACTTCTTGAAGTGTGCCCAGGCCCAGAGCTACTTTGCTGGGCATGACTGTGTTTGACCTCTTGGGCCTGGAAGTCTGGTGGTAGTAGTAGTATGATTTAAAGGCACAAAGTGATTGAAGTGTGCCCAGGCCCAGAGCTACTTTGCTGGGCATGAATGTGTTTGAACTCTTGGGCCTGGAAGTCTATTTCTAGGCTTATATAAAGGGTCAAACATCTTGAAGTGTGCCCAGGCCCAGAGCTACTTTGCTGGGCATGAATGTGTTTGAACTCTTGGGCCTGGAAGTCTGGTAGTAGTAGTATGATTTAAAGGCACAAAGTGAATGAAGTGTGCCCAGGCCCAGAGCTACTTTGCTGGGCATGACTGTGTTTGACCTCTTGGCTCTGGAAGTCTATTTCTAGGCTTATATAAAGGGTCAAACATCTTGAAGTGTGCCCAGGCCCAGAGCTACTTTGCTGGGCATGAATGTGTTTGAACTCTTGGGCCTGGAAGTCTGGTAGTAGTAGTATGATTTAAAGGCACAAAGTGATTGAAGTGTGCCCAGGCCCAGAGCTACTTTGCTGGGCATGAATGTGTTTGAACTCTTGGGCCTGGAAGTCTGGTAGTAGTAGTATGATTTAAAGGCACAAAGTGATTGAAGTGTGCCCAGGCCCAGAGCTACTTTGCTGGGCATGACTGTGTTTGACCTCTTGGGCCTGGAAGTCTGGTAGTAGTAGTATGATTTAAAGGCACAAAGTGATTGAAGTGTGCCCAGGCCCAGAGCTACTTTGCTGGGCATGAATGTGTTTGACCTCTTGGGCCTGGAAGTCTGGTGGTAGTAGTAGTATGATTTAAAGGCACAAAGTGAATGAAGTGTGCCCAGGCCCAGAGCTACTTTGCTGTGCATGACTGTGTTTGACCTCTTGGCTCTGGAAGTCTATTTCTAGGCTTATATAAAGGGTCAAACTTCTTGAAGTGTGCCCAGGCCCAGAGCTACTTTGCTGGGCATGACTGTGTTTGACCTCTTGGGCCTGGAAGTCTGGTAGTAGTAGTAGTAGTAGTAGTAGTAGTATGATTTAAAGGTACAAAGTGAATGAAGTGTGCCCAGGCCCAGAGCTACTTTGCTGGGCATGACTGTGTTTGACGTCTTGGGCCTGGAAGTCTGGTAGTAGTAGTATGATTTAAAGGTACAAAGTGAATGAAGTGTGCCCAGGCCCAGAGCTACTTTGCTGGGCATGACTGTGTTTGACCTCTTGGGCCTGGAAGTCTATTTCTAGGCTTATATAAAGGGTCAAACTTCTTGAAGTGTGCCCAGGCCCAGAGCTACTTTGCTGTGTATGACTGTGTGACCTCTTGGCCCTGGAATTCTGGTGGTAGTAGTAGTATGATTTAAAGGCACAAAGTGAATGAAGTGTGCCCAGGCCCAGAGCTACTTTGCTGGGCATGACTGTGTTTGACCTCTTGGGCCTGGAAGTCTGGTAGTAGTAGTAGTAGTAGTAGTAGTAGTAGTAGTAGTAGTAGTAGTATGATTTAAAGGTACAAAGTGAATGAAGTGTGCCCAGGCCCAGAGCTACTTTGCTGGGCATGACTGTGTTTGACCTCTTGGGCCTGGAAGTCTATTTCTAGGCTTATATAAAGGGTCAAACATCTTGAAGTGTGCCCAGGCCCAGAGCTACTTTGCTGGGCATGAATGTGTTTGAACTCTTGGGCCTGGAAGTCTGGTAGTAGTAGTATGATTTAAAGGCACAAAGTGATTGAAGTGTGCCCAGGCCCAGAGCTACTTTGCTGGGCATGACTGTGTTTGACCTCTTGGGCCTGGAAGTCTGGTGGTAGTAGTAGTATGATTTAAAGGCACAAAGTGATTGAAGTGAGCCCAGGCCCAGAGCTACTTTGCTGGGCATGAATGTGTTTGAACTCTTGGGCCTGGAAGTCTGGTAGTAGTAGTAGTAGTAGTAGTAGTAGTAGTAGTAGTAGTAGTATGATTTAAAGGTACAAAGTGAATGAAGTGTGCCCAGGCCCAGAGCTACTTTGCTGGGCATGACTGTGTTTGACGTCTTGGGCCTGGAAGTCTGGTAGTAGTAGTATGATTTAAAGGTACAAAGTGAATGAAGTGTGCCCAGGCCCAGAGCTACTTTGCTGGGCATGACTGTGTTTGACCTCTTGGCTCTGGAAGTCTATTTCTAGGCTTATATAAAGGGTCAAACTTCTTGAAGTGTGCCCAGGCCCAGAGCTACTTTGCTGGGCATGACTGTGTTTGACCTCTGGGGCCTGGAAGTCTGGTAGTAGTAGTATGATTTAAAGGCACAAAGTGATTGAAGTGTGCCCAGGCCCAGAGCTACTTTGCTGGGCATGAATGTGTTTGAACTCTTGGGCCTGGAAGTCTGGTAGTAGTAGTATGATTTAAAGGCACAAAGTGAATGAAGTGTGCCCAGGCCCAGAGCTACTTTGCTGGGCATGACTGTGTTTGACCTCTTGGCTCTGGAAGTCTATTTCTAGGCTTATATACAGGGTCAAACATCTTGAAGTGTGCCCAGGCCCAGAGCTACTTTGCTGGGCATGAATGTGTTTGAACTCTTGGGCCTGGAAGTCTGGTAGTAGTAGTATGATTTAAAGGCACAAAGTGATTGAAGTGTGCCCAGGCCCAGAGCTACTTTGCTGGGCATGACTGTGTTTGACCTCTTGGGCCTGGAAGTCTGGTAGTAGTAGTATGATTTAAAGGCACAAAGTGATTGAAGTGTGCCCAGGCCCAGAGCTACTTTGCTGGGCATGAATGTGTTTGACCTCTTGGGCCTGGAAGTCTGGTGGTAGTAGTAGTATGATTTAAAGGCACAAAGTGAATGAAGTGTGCCCAGGCCCAGAGCTACTTTGCTGTGCATGACTGTGTTTGACCTCTTGGCTCTGGAAGTCTATTTCTAGGCTTATATAAAGGGTCAAACTTCTTGAAGTGTGCCCAGGCCCAGAGCTACTTTGCTGGGCATGACTGTGTTTGACCTCTGGGGCCTGGAAGTCTGGTAGTAGTAGTATGATTTAAAGGCACAAAGTGATTGAAGTGTGCCCAGGCCCAGAGCTACTTTGCTGGGCATGAATGTGTTTGAACTCTTGGGCCTGGAAGTCTGGTAGTAGTAGTATGATTTAAAGGCACAAAGTGAATGAAGTGTGCCCAGGCCCAGAGCTACTTTGCTGGGCATGACTGTGTTTGACCTCTTGGCTCTGGAAGTCTATTTCTAGGCTTATATACAGGGTCAAACATCTTGAAGTGTGCCCAGGCCCAGAGCTACTTTGCTGGGCATGAATGTGTTTGAACTCTTGGGCCTGGAAGTCTGGTAGTAGTAGTATGATTTAAAGGCACAAAGTGATTGAAGTGTGCCCAGGCCCAGAGCTACTTTGCTGGGCATGACTGTGTTTGACCTCTTGGCTCTGGAAGTCTATTTCTAGGCTTATATAAAGGGTCAAACATCTTGAAGTGTGCCCAGGCCCAGAGCTACTTTGCTGGGCATGAATGTGTTTGAACTCTTGGGCCTGGAAGTCTGGTAGTAGTAGTATGATTTAAAGGCACAAAGTGATTGAAGTGTGCCCAGGCCCAGAGCTACTTTGCTGGGCATGACTGTGTTTGACCTCTTGGGCCTGGAAGTCTGGTGGTAGTAGTAGTATGATTTAAAGGCACAAAGTGATTGAAGTGTGCCCAGGCCCAGAGCTACTTTGCTGGGCATGAATGTGTTTGAACTCTTGGGCCTGGAAGTCTATTTCTAGGCTTATATAAAGGGTCAAACATCTTGAAGTGTGCCCAGGCCCAGAGCTACTTTGCTGTGCATGACTGTGGTTGACCTCTTGGCCCTGGAAGTCTGGTGGTAGTAGTAGTATGATTTAAAGGCACAAAGTGAATGAAGTGTGCCCAGGCCCAGAGCTACTTTGCTGGGCATGAATGTGTTTGAACTCTTGGGCCTGGAAGTCTGGTAGTAGTAGTAGTAGTAGTAGTAGTAGTAGTAGTAGTAGTATGATTTAAAGGCACAAAGTGCTTGAAGTGTGCCCAGGCCCAGAGCTACTTTGCTGTGCATGACTGTGTTTGACCTCTTGGCTCTGGAAGTCTATTTCTAGGCTTATATAAAGGGTCAAACTTCTTGAAGTGTGCCCAGGCCCAGAGCTACTTTGCTGTGTATGACTGTGTGACCTCTTGGCCCTGGAATTCTGGTGGTAGTAGTAGTATGATTTAAAGGCACAAAGTGAATGAAGTGTGCCCAGGCCCAGAGCTACTTTGCTGGGCATGACTGTGTTTGACCTCTTGGGCCTGGAAGTCTGGTAGTAGTAGTATGATTTAAAGGCACAAAGTGATTGAAGTGTGCCCAGGCCCAGAGCTACTTTGCTGGGCATGAATGTGTTTGAACTCTTGGGCCTGGAAGTCTATTTCTAGGCTTATATAAAGGGACAAACTTCTTGAAGTGTGCCCAGGCCCAGAGCTACTTTGCTGTGTATGACTGTGTGACCTCTTGGCCCTGGAATTCTGGTGGTAGTAGTAGTAGTAGTAGTAGTATGATTTAAAGGTACAAAGTGAATGAAGTGTGCCCAGGCCCAGAGCCAGGCCTGGGCAGCAGGGGGCGCTCCTGGCCATGCCCAGCGAGTTTCGTGCGAATCGGACCTGGTCCGGAAGAGATACGAAGGGAAAACTCATTACTCGTCGGGGTGGCACATCCAGGCTCTCGACCCTCCCAAAGCGTCCGACCAGGGTGCACCCTGCCGGGCATGGTTAGCCGCCAGCCCCCTTCCTGGAGGTCTGGTTGGCACGGGGTTTTGATTTATCGGTTTCATATCTCTGGGCTCCTTGGGAGCAGAAAGTCGGTTGAGGGCCCTTTGGAAAGAGCCGGGGCTGCCGTTTAACGCTGTCCAAGCGGCAGGCGAAGCGCACCCACCGTTTTTACGCTATGATTTTTTAAAACCGCCGGGGCGGCAAACACAGGGCCGGTCGGGTTTGAAGACGAATATCTCTTCGGCCCTTGGGAGGAGAGAAGCAGCGCGGGTCACCTTTGAACGCGCTCGCTGCCAGGAACGTCTGGCGTAAAAGTTTCGTGGGAATCGGACGTTCCTAGGCTGAGAAGCGAGCGCCCGCCCTCGGGCGGTCGGGGGCCCCTTTCTCATTCCCCGTCTGGGCTAAAAATACGAGGTCGGACCCGATGGACTCGGGAGACTGGAGAGTACCAGGGAGACCCTGGAAGCAGGCGACCCGACCCACGCTTCGCTGTCTCCTCGGCCCTCGGGAGTAGAAGCGCGGGGACGGTGGCGTGGGCAGCAGGGGGCGCTCCTGGCCATGCCCAGCGAGTTTCGTGCGAATCGGACCTGGTCCGGAAGAGATACGAAGGGAAAACTCATTACTCGTCGGGGTGGCACATCCAGGCTCTCGACCCTCCCAAAGCGTCCGACCAGGGTGCACCCTGCCGGGCATGGTTAGCCGCCAGCCCCCTTCCTGGAGGTCTGGTTGGCACGGGGTTTTGATTTTTCGGTTTCATATCTCTGGGCTCCTTGGGAGCAGAAAGTCGGTTGAGGGCCCTTTGGAAAGAGCCGGGGCTGCCGTTTAACGCTGTCCAAGCGGCAGGCGAAGCGCACCCACCGTTTTTACGCTATGATTTTTTAAAACCGCCGGGGCGGCAAACACAGGGCCGGTCGGGTTTGAAGACGAATATCTCTTCGGCCCTTGGGAGGAGAGAAGCAGCGCGGGTCACCTTTGAACGCGCTCGCTGCCAGGAACGTCTGGCGTAAAAGTTTCGTGGGAATCGGACGTTCCTAGGCTGAGAAGCGAGCGCCCGCCCTCGGGCGGTCGGGGGCCCCTTTCTCATTCCCCGTCTGGGCTAAAAATACGAGGTCGGACCCGATGGACTCGGGAGACTGGAGAGTACCAGGGAGACCCTGGAAGCAGGCGACCCGACCCACGCTTCGCTGTCTCCTCGGCCCTCGGGAGTAGAAGCGCGGGGACGGTGGCGTGGGCAGCAGGGGGCGCTCCTGGCCATGCCCAGCGAGTTTCGTGCGAATCGGACCTGGTCCGGAAGAGATACGAAGGGAAAACTCATTACTCGTCGGGGTGGCACATCCAGGCTCTCGACCCTCCCAAAGTGTCCGACCAGGGTGCACCCTGCCGGGCTAAGAGAACAGCCAGGTGAACCCTGGAGGTTCCGAACTCCAGACCCCTGGACCCGACGGCTCAGTCCGCCTCAGGTGCACTACAGAGGTCCTCGGGCTGTCCCTGAGTGCATTAAAACGGAAATCAGAATTACTCCCCCGGGTGGCACTTCCAGGCTCTCGACCCTCCCAAAGTGTCCGACCAGGGTGCACCCTGCTGGGCATGGTTAGCCGCCAGCCCCCTTCCTGGAGGTCTGGTTGGCACGGGGTTTTGCAAATAGGTCCCGTCGGGTATATGGGAGAGCAAAGAGAATCAATGGGGTCCAAGCACTAAATTCATCCAGTGGCGTTCTCTGGAAGCCCAAGGGGAGTCCGAGGGGTGTTCGGCCGGCAAGGGGAGCTCTCCCTCGGACACATGATCAAACGCCTGTCCCCTACCGGAAAGTGGTGTGCTCTGGATGCCCCCCCCCCCCCATCCCCCGAGGGGGGTGCTTATCCCGCGAGGGGAGCCCTCCTCGGGTTAAGTGAACCATCATGCCGATTCCCCTATGGAAGTGGGCACATCCAGGCACACAGTCTGCTTTGCTCTCCCCGACCCGAGTGCGTCTGTTGGGCTGAGTGTACGCCCAGGCAACTGGATCCAATGGCTCAGTCCGCCGCAGCGTGCTTCGACGATGGGTCGTACAGCCATGCCACCAGGGTGGGCGTGTTTGTAAATGTACCAGTGGATTCTCGTCGGCCTGCCACATCCATGGTATCGACCCACCAGGCCTGTCCGACCAGGGGTTGACCCTGGACGGGCACGGTCTGTGGTTTGGCCCTTGTCCTAGATGAAATCGGGCACGGGGTTTTCTGGCCAGGTACCATCGGGTTACTGGGAGAGCGGCTTCGGTCTCCAGGTGAGACCAATGGTGAAGCAGCACGAGGCAATGGAGAGCATGCAAAGCGATGGGGAAGCCATGCACGGCAATGGCCACGAAAAAAAAAAAAAAATCACCACGGAAGGAACGTGAAGAACAAGGAGGAGTGTAGTGACACTGCCCAAAGCTGCCCGGTGTTGCAGGGGTCTATTGGTGTGTTGCTTCCTTGTTTGGTAGAGTGGAGTACCAGACCCGCCAGGGGTAGGCAAACCATTCCCCCTACGGTAAGTGAGGAGCCAGCCATTTGACGAGCGGGTGTCCACGTGTACGGGTGCGAGTGCTATCCCCCCACACGGGGTTAGGCCACGGCCTTAGGTGGACGTCTGCCGACCAGCCCCGGCTGATCCAGAACTTCTGATGTGGAGAGCGGTTTTGACAGATCCTCCCTGGTTCTAGCGGGTCAAGCCTCTGATGGGGGGTGGGGGTTATTTGTAACCCATCCCAGAACTCTCTGGGGGAGACTCAGACGGCCAGTCTGTCTACTCAGTTGTCCTATACTGGTGTCTGTGGTTTGGGAGGAAGGGAGTGCCCTGCTTTGTTGGCCTCCTCTTCAAACCTACCTGGGCCCACGAATCACTCTTCTTGGTTACATCACGAAACGTAGGTTGAGCGAGGCTAGGGGGGAGGGAATTCGACGAGGTCTTTCCCTTGTCCCCCCACCAGCGGCCCACGAAAATCAAAACGGCGTGAAGAGAGGGAACGCCGAAAGCACCTGGAGTCGGCCGTCCGCACCTCCGGAGGAGGTGGACGGGGTACGGTGCGGGCATGACCGGATGGGACAGCTTTGCATCAAGGTGAGAGGTCGGCGTCCGAAGGCCAGAGGGCGGTGCGCGAGCACGTTTACACTGGCCGCGGAAGCTGTCCTGGGTAGCCCTGTATGGCGTCTGGACCTGACGGCGCACGCACTTACAACCCGCTGCTTCCTAGCCCCCGGAAGGGGAGGCGGATGTCACTCGTGGTTCATCCCAGACCACGGTGCAAACTACCTGGTTGATCCTGCCAGTAACATATGCTTGTCTCAAAGATTAAGCCATGCAGGTCTAAGTGCACACGGCCGGTACAGTGAAACTGCGAATGGCTCATTAAATCAGTTATGGTTCCTTTGATCGCTCCACACGTTACTCGGATAACTGTGGTAATTCTAGAGCTAATACATGCAAACGAGCGCTGACCCTTCGGGGGATGCGTGCATTTATCAGACCCAAAACCCATCCGGGGGGCTCGGGCCCCCCGGCCGCTTTGGTGACTCTAGATAACCTCGGGCCGATCGCGCGCCCTCCGCGGCGGCGACGTCTCATTCGAATGTCTGCCCTATCAACTTTCGATGGTACCATAGTCGGCTACCATGGTGACCACGGGTAACGGGGAATCAGGGTTCGATTCCGGAGAGGGAGCCTGAGAAACGGCTACCACATCCAAGGAAGGCAGCAGGCGCGCAAATTACCCATTCCCGACACGGGGAGGTAGTGACGAAAAATAACGATACAGGTCTCTTTCGAGGCCCTGTAATCGGAATGAGCGTATCCTAAACCCATGGGTGAGGACCCATTGGAGGGCAAGTCTGGTGCCAGCAGCCGCGGTAATTCCAGCTCCAATAGCGTATATTAAAGTTGCTGCAGTTAAAAAGCTCGTAGTTGGATGTCGGGAGTGGGCTGGCGGTCCGCCGCGAGGCGTGCCACCGCCTGTCTCAGACCCTGTCTCCCGGTGCCCCCCGGATGCCCTTGGCTGGGTGTCCGGACGGGGCTCGGAGCGTTTACTTTGAAAAAATTAGAGTGTTCAAAGCGGGCCCGCTTCTCGCCTGAATACCTGAGCTAGGAATAATGGAATAGGACTCCGGTTCTATTTTGTGGGTTTCCTGAACCAGGGCCATGATTAAGAGGGACGGCCGGGGGCATTCGTATTGCGCCGCTAGAGGTGAAATTCTTGGACCGGCGCAAGACGGACGAAAGCGAAAGCATTTGCCAAGAATGTTTTCATTAATCAAGAACGAAAGTCGGAGGTTCGAAGACGATCAGATACCGTCGTAGTTCCGACCGTAAACTATGCCGACCCGCGATCCGGCGGCGTTATTCCCATGACCCGCCGGGCAGCGTGAGGGAAACCACGAGTCTGTGGGTTCCGGGGGGAGTATGGTTGCAAAGCTGAAACTTAAAGGAATTGACGGAAGGGCACCACCAGGAGTGGAGCCTGCGGCTTAATTTGACTCAACACGGGAAACCTCACCCGGCCCGGACACGGAAAGGATTGACAGATTGATAGCTCTTTCTCGATTCTGTGGGTGGTGGTGCATGGCCGTTCTTAGTTGGTGGAGCGATTTGTCTGGTTAATTCCGATAACGAACGAGACTCCGGCATGCTAAATAGTTACGCGGCCCTCCGCGGTCGGCGTCAAACTTCTTAGAGGGACAAGTGGCGTTCAGCCACGCGAGATGGAGCAATAACAGGTCTGTGATGCCCTTAGATGTCCGGGGCTGCACGCGCGCCACAATGGTTGGATCAGCGTGTGCCTACCCTACACCGAGAGGTGCGGGTAATCCGCTGAACCCCATTCGTGATGGGGACTGGGGATTGCAATTATTCCCCATGAACGAGGAATTCCCAGTAAGCGCGGGTCATAAGCTCGCGTTGATTAAGTCCCTGCCCTTTGTACACACCGCCCGTCGCTACTACCGATCGGATGGTTTAGTGAGGTCCTCGGATCGGCCCCGCCGGGGCTCCTCGCGGGCCTTGGCGGAGCGCCGAGAAGTCGATCAAACTTGACTATCTAGAGGAAGTAAAAGTCGTAACAAGGTTTTCGTAGGTGAACCTGCGAAAGGATCATTAACGGGTAACGCTGTCCGGCGTGCCTCCTCTCCCGACCCCCTCGACTTCGCCGTCCCCCCGCGTCGGGGCCCAGGGTCGAAAGGGTCTTCGGGGTTGCTGTTACACGTGGTCGCTTGCAGGTCAGGCTGGACAGAAGGCATAAAGGAGGAGCCTAGTCCCTCCCACCCCTTCCTCGTCCTCCGCCTCTTCCTCCGCGTCGTCCTTCAGCACCCCCCCCCCGCAGGCCCCGGTATTCTCTGGGTTCCAGCGCGAGAGACGCGTCGTTCAAAAAACTCGGCGTCCCCGCTCGTCGGGCGAAGGCCGGTTTCCCCTCACCTTGCCGGCAGGAGAAGCGCCTGCGAGTCGAGCGGGTCGTACGGGTCCGTCCCGCGCCCTCCCTCTCGCTCGCACGGCCGCTGCCTCCGTCCACCGCGAGGGGTTTTCCTATTTTGTTGTCCTTGTCATTCATCCCCGTCCCCTTGCTCGCTGACGAGCGGACTTTCCGGGGGGGGTTGCGAGCGCTGCTCCTCGTGGGGCAGGCCATGGCCCTTCCTGTGTTCGTCCGCCCACCGGCGTCCTGGGGCGTGGTGGTGGTGGGTGGCGCAGCCGGTTCCCCTGCTTCTCTCTCTCAGAAAGGAGTCTCAGGGGGACCCCCGGCAGGTACCTAGGGCTTGGCCCACGCTACGTGAGTTCCACCCCTTTCGAGGGGTCGGACGGGGCGGGCGCGGAGGGCCGCGGTTCAAAGACTGACTCGTCTGCCACGTGGGGCGTGTGGGCAAAGCGCAACCCCGCGCCCGTTTCAACACTCGCAGACGGGGGCGCCTGACCGGTTGGTGAAACCTTTTAAACCTGTCTTTGTAGTCGTGGTGAAAGACCTAAACTGAGCCTGAAATAAAAGAGTACAACTCTTAGCGGTGGATCACTTGGCTCGTGCGTCGATGAAGAACGCAGCCAGCTGCGAGAACTAATGTGAATTGCAGGACACATTGATCATCGACATTTCGAACGCACATTGCGGCCCCGGGTCCATCCCGGGGCTACGCCTGTCTGAGGGTCGCTATTCCTAT
>NW_027658431.1:65000-90000 GCF_041902795.1 Electrophorus electricus
TGAAAGTCTATTTCTAGGCTTATATAAAGGGTCAAACTTCTTGAAGTGTGCCCAGGCCCAGATCTACTTTGCTGGGCATGACTGTGTTTGACCTCTTGGGCCTGGAAGTCTGGTAGTAGTAGTAGTAGTAGTAGTAGTAGTATGATTTAAAGGTACAAAGTGAATGAAGTGTGCCCAGGCCCAGAGCTACTTTGCTGGGCATGACTGTGTTTGACCTCTTGGGCCTGGAAGTCTATTTCTAGGCTTATATAAAGGGTCAAACTTCTTGAAGTGTGCCCAGGCCCAGAGCTACTTTGCTGTGTATGACTGTGTGACCTCTTGGCCCTGGAATTCTGGTGGTAGTAGTAGTATGATTTAAAGGCACAAAGTGAATGAAGTGTGCCCAGGCCCAGAGCTACTTTGCTGGGCATGACTGTGTTTGACCTCTTGGGCCTGGAAGTCTGGTAGTAGTAGTAGTAGTAGTAGTAGTAGTAGTAGTAGTAGTATGATTTAAAGGTACAAAGTGAATGAAGTGTGCCCAGGCCCAGAGCTACTTTGCTGGGCATGACTGTGTTTGACCTCTTGGGCCTGGAAGTCTATTTCTAGGCTTATATAAAGGGTCAAACTTCTTGAAGTGTGCCCAGGCCCAGAGCTACTTTGCTGGGCATGACTGTGTTTGACCTCTTGGGTCTGGAAGTCTGGTGGTAGTAGTAGTAGTATGATTTAAAGGCACAAAGTGATTGAAGTGTGCCCAGGCCCAGAGCTACTTTGCTGGGCATGAATGTGTTTGAACTCTTGGGCCTGGAAGTCTGGTAGTAGTAGTATGATTTAAAGGCACAAAGTGATTGAAGTGTGCCCAGGCCCAGAGCTACTTTGCTGGGCATGACTGTGTTTGACCTCTTGGGCCTGGAAGTCTGGTGGTAGTAGTAGTATGATTTAAAGGCACAAAGTGATTGAAGTGTGCCCAGGCCCAGAGCTACTTTGCTGGGCATGAATGTGTTTGAACTCTTGGGCCTGGAAGTCTGGTAGTAGTAGTAGTAGTAGTAGTAGTAGTAGTAGTAGTAGTAGTATGATTTAAAGGTACAAAGTGAATGAAGTGTGCCCAGGCCCAGAGCTACTTTGCTGGGCATGACTGTGTTTGACGTCTTGGGCCTGGAAGTCTGGTAGTAGTAGTATGATTTAAAGGTACAAAGTGAATGAAGTGTGCCCAGGCCCAGAGCTACTTTGCTGGGCATGACTGTGTTTGACCTCTTGGCTCTGGAAGTCTATTTCTAGGCTTATATAAAGGGTCAAACTTCTTGAAGTGTGCCCAGGCCCAGAGCTACTTTGCTGGGCATGACTGTGTTTGACCTCTGGGGCCTGGAAGTCTGGTAGTAGTAGTATGATTTAAAGGCACAAAGTGATTGAAGTGTGCCCAGGCCCAGAGCTACTTTGCTGGGCATGAATGTGTTTGAACTCTTGGGCCTGGAAGTCTGGTAGTAGTAGTATGATTTAAAGGCACAAAGTGAATGAAGTGTGCCCAGGCCCAGAGCTACTTTGCTGGGCATGACTGTGTTTGACCTCTTGGCTCTGGAAGTCTATTTCTAGGCTTATATACAGGGTCAAACATCTTGAAGTGTGCCCAGGCCCAGAGCTACTTTGCTGGGCATGAATGTGTTTGAACTCTTGGGCCTGGAAGTCTGGTAGTAGTAGTATGATTTAAAGGCACAAAGTGATTGAAGTGTGCCCAGGCCCAGAGCTACTTTGCTGGGCATGACTGTGTTTGACCTCTTGGGCCTGGAAGTCTGGTAGTAGTAGTATGATTTAAAGGCACAAAGTGATTGAAGTGTGCCCAGGCCCAGAGCTACTTTGCTGGGCATGAATGTGTTTGACCTCTTGGGCCTGGAAGTCTGGTGGTAGTAGTAGTATGATTTAAAGGCACAAAGTGAATGAAGTGTGCCCAGGCCCAGAGCTACTTTGCTGTGCATGACTGTGTTTGACCTCTTGGCTCTGGAAGTCTATTTCTAGGCTTATATAAAGGGTCAAACTTCTTGAAGTGTGCCCAGGCCCAGAGCTACTTTGCTGGGCATGACTGTGTTTGACCTCTGGGGCCTGGAAGTCTGGTAGTAGTAGTATGATTTAAAGGCACAAAGTGATTGAAGTGTGCCCAGGCCCAGAGCTACTTTGCTGGGCATGAATGTGTTTGAACTCTTGGGCCTGGAAGTCTGGTAGTAGTAGTATGATTTAAAGGCACAAAGTGAATGAAGTGTGCCCAGGCCCAGAGCTACTTTGCTGGGCATGACTGTGTTTGACCTCTTGGCTCTGGAAGTCTATTTCTAGGCTTATATACAGGGTCAAACATCTTGAAGTGTGCCCAGGCCCAGAGCTACTTTGCTGGGCATGAATGTGTTTGAACTCTTGGGCCTGGAAGTCTGGTAGTAGTAGTATGATTTAAAGGCACAAAGTGATTGAAGTGTGCCCAGGCCCAGAGCTACTTTGCTGGGCATGACTGTGTTTGACCTCTTGGGCCTGGAAGTCTGGTGGTAGTAGTAGTATGATTTAAAGGCACAAAGTGATTGAAGTGTGCCCAGGCCCAGAGCTACTTTGCTGGGCATGAATGTGTTTGAACTCTTGGGCCTGGAAGTCTGGTAGTAGTAGTAGTAGTAGTAGTAGTAGTAGTAGTAGTAGTAGTATGATTTAAAGGTACAAAGTGAATGAAGTGTGCCCAGGCCCAGAGCTACTTTGCTGGGCATGACTGTGTTTGACGTCTTGGGCCTGGAAGTCTGGTAGTAGTAGTATGATTTAAAGGTACAAAGTGAATGAAGTGTGCCCAGGCCCAGAGCTACTTTGCTGGGCATGACTGTGTTTGACCTCTTGGCTCTGGAAGTCTATTTCTAGGCTTATATAAAGGGTCAAACTTCTTGAAGTGTGCCCAGGCCCAGAGCTACTTTGCTGGGCATGACTGTGTTTGACCTCTGGGGCCTGGAAGTCTGGTAGTAGTAGTATGATTTAAAGGCACAAAGTGATTGAAGTGTGCCCAGGCCCAGAGCTACTTTGCTGGGCATGAATGTGTTTGAACTCTTGGGCCTGGAAGTCTGGTAGTAGTAGTATGATTTAAAGGCACAAAGTGAATGAAGTGTGCCCAGGCCCAGAGCTACTTTGCTGGGCATGACTGTGTTTGACCTCTTGGCTCTGGAAGTCTATTTCTAGGCTTATATACAGGGTCAAACATCTTGAAGTGTGCCCAGGCCCAGAGCTACTTTGCTGGGCATGAATGTGTTTGAACTCTTGGGCCTGGAAGTCTGGTAGTAGTAGTATGATTTAAAGGCACAAAGTGATTGAAGTGTGCCCAGGCCCAGAGCTACTTTGCTGGGCATGACTGTGTTTGACCTCTTGGGCCTGGAAGTCTGGTAGTAGTAGTATGATTTAAAGGCACAAAGTGATTGAAGTGTGCCCAGGCCCAGAGCTACTTTGCTGGGCATGAATGTGTTTGACCTCTTGGGCCTGGAAGTCTGGTGGTAGTAGTAGTATGATTTAAAGGCACAAAGTGAATGAAGTGTGCCCAGGCCCAGAGCTACTTTGCTGTGCATGACTGTGTTTGACCTCTTGGCTCTGGAAGTCTATTTCTAGGCTTATATAAAGGGTCAAACTTCTTGAAGTGTGCCCAGGCCCAGAGCTACTTTGCTGGGCATGACTGTGTTTGACCTCTGGGGCCTGGAAGTCTGGTAGTAGTAGTATGATTTAAAGGCACAAAGTGATTGAAGTGTGCCCAGGCCCAGAGCTACTTTGCTGGGCATGAATGTGTTTGAACTCTTGGGCCTGGAAGTCTGGTAGTAGTAGTATGATTTAAAGGCACAAAGTGAATGAAGTGTGCCCAGGCCCAGAGCTACTTTGCTGGGCATGACTGTGTTTGACCTCTTGGCTCTGGAAGTCTATTTCTAGGCTTATATACAGGGTCAAACATCTTGAAGTGTGCCCAGGCCCAGAGCTACTTTGCTGGGCATGAATGTGTTTGAACTCTTGGGCCTGGAAGTCTGGTAGTAGTAGTATGATTTAAAGGCACAAAGTGATTGAAGTGTGCCCAGGCCCAGAGCTACTTTGCTGGGCATGACTGTGTTTGACCTCTTGGGCCTGGAAGTCTGGTGGTAGTAGTAGTATGATTTAAAGGCACAAAGTGATTGAAGTGTGCCCAGGCCCAGAGCTACTTTGCTGGGCATGAATGTGTTTGAACTCTTGGGCCTGGAAGTCTATTTCTAGGCTTATATAAAGGGTCAAACATCTTGAAGTGTGCCCAGGCCCAGAGCTACTTTGCTGTGCATGACTGTGGTTGACCTCTTGGCCCTGGAAGTCTGGTGGTAGTAGTAGTATGATTTAAAGGCACAAAGTGAATGAAGTGTGCCCAGGCCCAGAGCTACTTTGCTGGGCATGAATGTGTTTGAACTCTTGGGCCTGGAAGTCTGGTAGTAGTAGTATGATTTAAAGGCACAAAGTGATTGAAGTGTGCCCAGGCCCAGAGCTACTTTGCTGGGCATGACTGTGTTTGACCTCTTGGGCCTGGAAGTCTGGTGGTAGTAGTAGTATGATTTAAAGGCACAAAGTGATTGAAGTGTGCCCAGGCCCAGAGCTACTTTGCTGGGCATGAATGTGTTTGAACTCTTGGGCCTGGAAGTCTATTTCTAGGCTTATATAAAGGGTCAAACTTCTTGAAGTGTGCCCAGGCCCAGAGCTACTTTGCTGGGCATGACTGTGTTTGACCTCTTGGGCCTGGAAGTCTGGTAGTAGTAGTAGTAGTAGTAGTAGTAGTAGTAGTAGTAGTAGTAGTAGTAGTAGTATGATTTAAAGGTACAAAGTGAATGAAGTGTGCCCAGGCCCACAGCTACTTTGCTGGGCATGACTGTGTTTGACCTCTTGGGCCTGAAAGTCTATTTCTAGGCTTATATAAAGGGTCAAACTTCTTGAAGTGTGCCCAGGCCCAGATCTACTTTGCTGGGCATGACTGTGTTTGACCTCTTGGGCCTGGAAGTCTGGTAGTAGTAGTAGTAGTAGTAGTAGTAGTATGATTTAAAGGTACAAAGTGAATGAAGTGTGCCCAGGCCCAGAGCTACTTTGCTGGGCATGACTGTGTTTGACCTCTTGGGCCTGGAAGTCTATTTCTAGGCTTATATAAAGGGTCAAACTTCTTGAAGTGTGCCCAGGCCCAGAGCTACTTTGCTGTGTATGACTGTGTGACCTCTTGGCCCTGGAATTCTGGTGGTAGTAGTAGTATGATTTAAAGGCACAAAGTGAATGAAGTGTGCCCAGGCCCAGAGCTACTTTGCTGGGCATGACTGTGTTTGACCTCTTGGGCCTGGAAGTCTGGTAGTAGTAGTAGTAGTAGTAGTAGTAGTAGTAGTAGTAGTATGATTTAAAGGTACAAAGTGAATGAAGTGTGCCCAGGCCCAGAGCTACTTTGCTGGGCATGACTGTGTTTGACCTCTTGGGCCTGGAAGTCTATTTCTAGGCTTATATAAAGGGTCAAACATCTTGAAGTGTGCCCAGGCCCAGAGCTACTTTGCTGGGCATGAATGTGTTTGAACTCTTGGGCCTGGAAGTCTGGTAGTAGTAGTATGATTTAAAGGCACAAAGTGATTGAAGTGTGCCCAGGCCCAGAGCTACTTTGCTGGGCATGAATGTGTTTGAACTCTTGGGCCTGGAAGTCTGGTAGTAGTAGTATGATTTAAAGGCACAAAGTGATTGAAGTGTGCCCAGGCCCAGAGCTACTTTGCTGGGCATGACTGTGTTTGACCTCTTGGGCCTGGAAGTCTGGTAGTAGTAGTATGATTTAAAGGCACAAAGTGATTGAAGTGTGCCCAGGCCCAGAGCTACTTTGCTGGGCATGAATGTGTTTGACCTCTTGGGCCTGGAAGTCTGGTGGTAGTAGTAGTATGATTTAAAGGCACAAAGTGAATGAAGTGTGCCCAGGCCCAGAGCTACTTTGCTGTGCATGACTGTGTTTGACCTCTTGGCTCTGGAAGTCTATTTCTAGGCTTATATAAAGGGTCAAACTTCTTGAAGTGTGCCCAGGCCCAGAGCTACTTTGCTGGGCATGACTGTGTTTGACCTCTTGGGCCTGGAAGTCTGGTGGTAGTAGTAGTATGATTTAAAGGCACAAAGTGATTGAAGTGTGCCCAGGCCCAGAGCTACTTTGCTGGGCATGAATGTGTTTGAACTCTTGGGCCTGGAAGTCTATTTCTAGGCTTATATAAAGGGTCAAACATCTTGAAGTGTGCCCAGGCCCAGAGCTACTTTGCTGGGCATGAATGTGTTTGAACTCTTGGGCCTGGAAGTCTGGTAGTAGTAGTATGATTTAAAGGCACAAAGTGAATGAAGTGTGCCCAGGCCCAGAGCTACTTTGCTGGGCATGACTGTGTTTGACCTCTTGGCTCTGGAAGTCTATTTCTAGGCTTATATAAAGGGTCAAACATCTTGAAGTGTGCCCAGGCCCAGAGCTACTTTGCTGGGCATGAATGTGTTTGAACTCTTGGGCCTGGAAGTCTGGTAGTAGTAGTATGATTTAAAGGCACAAAGTGATTGAAGTGTGCCCAGGCCCAGAGCTACTTTGCTGGGCATGAATGTGTTTGAACTCTTGGGCCTGGAAGTCTGGTAGTAGTAGTATGATTTAAAGGCACAAAGTGATTGAAGTGTGCCCAGGCCCAGAGCTACTTTGCTGGGCATGACTGTGTTTGACCTCTTGGGCCTGGAAGTCTGGTAGTAGTAGTATGATTTAAAGGCACAAAGTGATTGAAGTGTGCCCAGGCCCAGAGCTACTTTGCTGGGCATGAATGTGTTTGACCTCTTGGGCCTGGAAGTCTGGTGGTAGTAGTAGTATGATTTAAAGGCACAAAGTGAATGAAGTGTGCCCAGGCCCAGAGCTACTTTGCTGTGCATGACTGTGTTTGACCTCTTGGCTCTGGAAGTCTATTTCTAGGCTTATATAAAGGGTCAAACTTCTTGAAGTGTGCCCAGGCCCAGAGCTACTTTGCTGGGCATGACTGTGTTTGACCTCTTGGGCCTGGAAGTCTGGTAGTAGTAGTAGTAGTAGTAGTAGTAGTATGATTTAAAGGTACAAAGTGAATGAAGTGTGCCCAGGCCCAGAGCTACTTTGCTGGGCATGACTGTGTTTGACGTCTTGGGCCTGGAAGTCTGGTAGTAGTAGTATGATTTAAAGGTACAAAGTGAATGAAGTGTGCCCAGGCCCAGAGCTACTTTGCTGGGCATGACTGTGTTTGACCTCTTGGGCCTGGAAGTCTATTTCTAGGCTTATATAAAGGGTCAAACTTCTTGAAGTGTGCCCAGGCCCAGAGCTACTTTGCTGTGTATGACTGTGTGACCTCTTGGCCCTGGAATTCTGGTGGTAGTAGTAGTATGATTTAAAGGCACAAAGTGAATGAAGTGTGCCCAGGCCCAGAGCTACTTTGCTGGGCATGACTGTGTTTGACCTCTTGGGCCTGGAAGTCTGGTAGTAGTAGTAGTAGTAGTAGTAGTAGTAGTAGTAGTAGTAGTAGTATGATTTAAAGGTACAAAGTGAATGAAGTGTGCCCAGGCCCAGAGCTACTTTGCTGGGCATGACTGTGTTTGACCTCTTGGGCCTGGAAGTCTATTTCTAGGCTTATATAAAGGGTCAAACATCTTGAAGTGTGCCCAGGCCCAGAGCTACTTTGCTGGGCATGAATGTGTTTGAACTCTTGGGCCTGGAAGTCTGGTAGTAGTAGTATGATTTAAAGGCACAAAGTGATTGAAGTGTGCCCAGGCCCAGAGCTACTTTGCTGGGCATGACTGTGTTTGACCTCTTGGGCCTGGAAGTCTGGTGGTAGTAGTAGTATGATTTAAAGGCACAAAGTGATTGAAGTGAGCCCAGGCCCAGAGCTACTTTGCTGGGCATGAATGTGTTTGAACTCTTGGGCCTGGAAGTCTGGTAGTAGTAGTAGTAGTAGTAGTAGTAGTAGTAGTAGTAGTAGTATGATTTAAAGGTACAAAGTGAATGAAGTGTGCCCAGGCCCAGAGCTACTTTGCTGGGCATGACTGTGTTTGACGTCTTGGGCCTGGAAGTCTGGTAGTAGTAGTATGATTTAAAGGTACAAAGTGAATGAAGTGTGCCCAGGCCCAGAGCTACTTTGCTGGGCATGACTGTGTTTGACCTCTTGGCTCTGGAAGTCTATTTCTAGGCTTATATAAAGGGTCAAACTTCTTGAAGTGTGCCCAGGCCCAGAGCTACTTTGCTGGGCATGACTGTGTTTGACCTCTGGGGCCTGGAAGTCTGGTAGTAGTAGTATGATTTAAAGGCACAAAGTGATTGAAGTGTGCCCAGGCCCAGAGCTACTTTGCTGGGCATGAATGTGTTTGAACTCTTGGGCCTGGAAGTCTGGTAGTAGTAGTATGATTTAAAGGCACAAAGTGAATGAAGTGTGCCCAGGCCCAGAGCTACTTTGCTGGGCATGACTGTGTTTGACCTCTTGGCTCTGGAAGTCTATTTCTAGGCTTATATACAGGGTCAAACATCTTGAAGTGTGCCCAGGCCCAGAGCTACTTTGCTGGGCATGAATGTGTTTGAACTCTTGGGCCTGGAAGTCTGGTAGTAGTAGTATGATTTAAAGGCACAAAGTGATTGAAGTGTGCCCAGGCCCAGAGCTACTTTGCTGGGCATGACTGTGTTTGACCTCTTGGGCCTGGAAGTCTGGTAGTAGTAGTATGATTTAAAGGCACAAAGTGATTGAAGTGTGCCCAGGCCCAGAGCTACTTTGCTGGGCATGAATGTGTTTGACCTCTTGGGCCTGGAAGTCTGGTGGTAGTAGTAGTATGATTTAAAGGCACAAAGTGAATGAAGTGTGCCCAGGCCCAGAGCTACTTTGCTGTGCATGACTGTGTTTGACCTCTTGGCTCTGGAAGTCTATTTCTAGGCTTATATAAAGGGTCAAACTTCTTGAAGTGTGCCCAGGCCCAGAGCTACTTTGCTGGGCATGACTGTGTTTGACCTCTGGGGCCTGGAAGTCTGGTAGTAGTAGTATGATTTAAAGGCACAAAGTGATTGAAGTGTGCCCAGGCCCAGAGCTACTTTGCTGGGCATGAATGTGTTTGAACTCTTGGGCCTGGAAGTCTGGTAGTAGTAGTATGATTTAAAGGCACAAAGTGAATGAAGTGTGCCCAGGCCCAGAGCTACTTTGCTGGGCATGACTGTGTTTGACCTCTTGGCTCTGGAAGTCTATTTCTAGGCTTATATACAGGGTCAAACATCTTGAAGTGTGCCCAGGCCCAGAGCTACTTTGCTGGGCATGAATGTGTTTGAACTCTTGGGCCTGGAAGTCTGGTAGTAGTAGTATGATTTAAAGGCACAAAGTGATTGAAGTGTGCCCAGGCCCAGAGCTACTTTGCTGGGCATGACTGTGTTTGACCTCTTGGGCCTGGAAGTCTGGTGGTAGTAGTAGTATGATTTAAAGGCACAAAGTGATTGAAGTGTGCCCAGGCCCAGAGCTACTTTGCTGGGCATGAATGTGTTTGAACTCTTGGGCCTGGAAGTCTGGTAGTAGTAGTAGTAGTAGTAGTAGTAGTAGTAGTAGTAGTAGTATGATTTAAAGGTACAAAGTGAATGAAGTGTGCCCAGGCCCAGAGCTACTTTGCTGGGCATGACTGTGTTTGACGTCTTGGGCCTGGAAGTCTGGTAGTAGTAGTATGATTTAAAGGTACAAAGTGAATGAAGTGTGCCCAGGCCCAGAGCTACTTTGCTGGGCATGACTGTGTTTGACCTCTTGGCTCTGGAAGTCTATTTCTAGGCTTATATAAAGGGTCAAACTTCTTGAAGTGTGCCCAGGCCCAGAGCTACTTTGCTGGGCATGACTGTGTTTGACCTCTGGGGCCTGGAAGTCTGGTAGTAGTAGTATGATTTAAAGGCACAAAGTGATTGAAGTGTGCCCAGGCCCAGAGCTACTTTGCTGGGCATGAATGTGTTTGAACTCTTGGGCCTGGAAGTCTGGTAGTAGTAGTATGATTTAAAGGCACAAAGTGAATGAAGTGTGCCCAGGCCCAGAGCTACTTTGCTGGGCATGACTGTGTTTGACCTCTTGGCTCTGGAAGTCTATTTCTAGGCTTATATACAGGGTCAAACATCTTGAAGTGTGCCCAGGCCCAGAGCTACTTTGCTGGGCATGAATGTGTTTGAACTCTTGGGCCTGGAAGTCTGGTAGTAGTAGTATGATTTAAAGGCACAAAGTGATTGAAGTGTGCCCAGGCCCAGAGCTACTTTGCTGGGCATGACTGTGTTTGACCTCTTGGGCCTGGAAGTCTGGTAGTAGTAGTATGATTTAAAGGCACAAAGTGATTGAAGTGTGCCCAGGCCCAGAGCTACTTTGCTGGGCATGAATGTGTTTGACCTCTTGGGCCTGGAAGTCTGGTGGTAGTAGTAGTATGATTTAAAGGCACAAAGTGAATGAAGTGTGCCCAGGCCCAGAGCTACTTTGCTGTGCATGACTGTGTTTGACCTCTTGGCTCTGGAAGTCTATTTCTAGGCTTATATAAAGGGTCAAACTTCTTGAAGTGTGCCCAGGCCCAGAGCTACTTTGCTGGGCATGACTGTGTTTGACCTCTGGGGCCTGGAAGTCTGGTAGTAGTAGTATGATTTAAAGGCACAAAGTGATTGAAGTGTGCCCAGGCCCAGAGCTACTTTGCTGGGCATGAATGTGTTTGAACTCTTGGGCCTGGAAGTCTGGTAGTAGTAGTATGATTTAAAGGCACAAAGTGAATGAAGTGTGCCCAGGCCCAGAGCTACTTTGCTGGGCATGACTGTGTTTGACCTCTTGGCTCTGGAAGTCTATTTCTAGGCTTATATACAGGGTCAAACATCTTGAAGTGTGCCCAGGCCCAGAGCTACTTTGCTGGGCATGAATGTGTTTGAACTCTTGGGCCTGGAAGTCTGGTAGTAGTAGTATGATTTAAAGGCACAAAGTGATTGAAGTGTGCCCAGGCCCAGAGCTACTTTGCTGGGCATGACTGTGTTTGACCTCTTGGGCCTGGAAGTCTGGTGGTAGTAGTAGTATGATTTAAAGGCACAAAGTGATTGAAGTGTGCCCAGGCCCAGAGCTACTTTGCTGGGCATGAATGTGTTTGAACTCTTGGGCCTGGAAGTCTATTTCTAGGCTTATATAAAGGGTCAAACATCTTGAAGTGTGCCCAGGCCCAGAGCTACTTTGCTGTGCATGACTGTGGTTGACCTCTTGGCCCTGGTCTGGTGGTAGTAGTAGTATGATTTAAAGGCACAAAGTGAATGAAGTGTGCCCAGGCCCAGAGCTACTTTGCTGGGCATGAATGTGTTTGAACTCTTGGGCCTGGAAGTCTGGTAGTAGTAGTATGATTTAAAGGCACAAAGTGATTGAAGTGTGCCCAGGCCCAGAGCTACTTTGCTGGGCATGACTGTGTTTGACCTCTTGGGCCTGGAAGTCTGGTAGTAGTAGTAGTAGTAGTAGTAGTAGTAGTAGTAGTAGTAGTATGATTTAAAGGTACAAAGTGAATGAAGTGTGCCCAGGCCCAGAGCTACTTTGCTGGGCATGACTGTGTTTGACCTCTTGGGCCTGGAAGTCTATTTCTAGGCTTATATAAAGGGTCAAACATCTTGAAGTGTGCCCAGGCCCAGAGCTACTTTGCTGGGCATGAATGTGTTTGAACTCTTGGGCCTGGAAGTCTGGTAGTAGTAGTATGATTTAAAGGCACAAAGTGATTGAAGTGTGCCCAGGCCCAGAGCTACTTTGCTGGGCATGAATGTGTTTGAACTCTTGGGCCTGGAAGTCTGGTAGTAGTAGTATGATTTAAAGGCACAAAGTGATTGAAGTGTGCCCAGGCCCAGAGCTACTTTGCTGGGCATGACTGTGTTTGACCTCTTGGGCCTGGAAGTCTGGTAGTAGTAGTATGATTTAAAGGCACAAAGTGATTGAAGTGTGCCCAGGCCCAGAGCTACTTTGCTGGGCATGAATGTGTTTGACCTCTTGGGCCTGGAAGTCTGGTGGTAGTAGTAGTATGATTTAAAGGCACAAAGTGAATGAAGTGTGCCCAGGCCCAGAGCTACTTTGCTGTGCATGACTGTGTTTGACCTCTTGGCTCTGGAAGTCTATTTCTAGGCTTATATAAAGGGTCAAACTTCTTGAAGTGTGCCCAGGCCCAGAGCTACTTTGCTGGGCATGACTGTGTTTGACCTCTTGGGCCTGGAAGTCTGGTGGTAGTAGTAGTATGATTTAAAGGCACAAAGTGATTGAAGTGTGCCCAGGCCCAGAGCTACTTTGCTGGGCATGAATGTGTTTGAACTCTTGGGCCTGGAAGTCTATTTCTAGGCTTATATAAAGGGTCAAACATCTTGAAGTGTGCCCAGGCCCAGAGCTACTTTGCTGGGCATGAATGTGTTTGAACTCTTGGGCCTGGAAGTCTGGTAGTAGTAGTATGATTTAAAGGCACAAAGTGAATGAAGTGTGCCCAGGCCCAGAGCTACTTTGCTGGGCATGACTGTGTTTGACCTCTTGGCTCTGGAAGTCTATTTCTAGGCTTATATAAAGGGTCAAACATCTTGAAGTGTGCCCAGGCCCAGAGCTACTTTGCTGGGCATGAATGTGTTTGAACTCTTGGGCCTGGAAGTCTGGTAGTAGTAGTATGATTTAAAGGCACAAAGTGATTGAAGTGTGCCCAGGCCCAGAGCTACTTTGCTGGGCATGAATGTGTTTGAACTCTTGGGCCTGGAAGTCTGGTAGTAGTAGTATGATTTAAAGGCACAAAGTGATTGAAGTGTGCCCAGGCCCAGAGCTACTTTGCTGGGCATGACTGTGTTTGACCTCTTGGGCCTGGAAGTCTGGTAGTAGTAGTATGATTTAAAGGCACAAAGTGATTGAAGTGTGCCCAGGCCCAGAGCTACTTTGCTGGGCATGAATGTGTTTGACCTCTTGGGCCTGGAAGTCTGGTGGTAGTAGTAGTATGATTTAAAGGCACAAAGTGAATGAAGTGTGCCCAGGCCCAGAGCTACTTTGCTGTGCATGACTGTGTTTGACCTCTTGGCTCTGGAAGTCTATTTCTAGGCTTATATAAAGGGTCAAACTTCTTGAAGTGTGCCCAGGCCCAGAGCTACTTTGCTGGGCATGACTGTGTTTGACCTCTGGGGCCTGGAAGTCTGGTAGTAGTAGTATGATTTAAAGGCACAAAGTGATTGAAGTGTGCCCAGGCCCAGAGCTACTTTGCTGGGCATGAATGTGTTTGAACTCTTGGGCCTGGAAGTCTGGTAGTAGTAGTATGATTTAAAGGCACAAAGTGAATGAAGTGTGCCCAGGCCCAGAGCTACTTTGCTGGGCATGACTGTGTTTGACCTCTTGGCTCTGGAAGTCTATTTCTAGGCTTATATACAGGGTCAAACATCTTGAAGTGTGCCCAGGCCCAGAGCTACTTTGCTGGGCATGAATGTGTTTGAACTCTTGGGCCTGGAAGTCTGGTAGTAGTAGTATGATTTAAAGGCACAAAGTGATTGAAGTGTGCCCAGGCCCAGAGCTACTTTGCTGGGCATGACTGTGTTTGACCTCTTGGGCCTGGAAGTCTGGTGGTAGTAGTAGTATGATTTAAAGGCACAAAGTGATTGAAGTGTGCCCAGGCCCAGAGCTACTTTGCTGGGCATGAATGTGTTTGAACTCTTGGGCCTGGAAGTCTATTTCTAGGCTTATATAAAGGGTCAAACATCTTGAAGTGTGCCCAGGCCCAGAGCTACTTTGCTGTGCATGACTGTGGTTGACCTCTTGGCCCTGGAAGTCTGGTGGTAGTAGTAGTATGATTTAAAGGCACAAAGTGAATGAAGTGTGCCCAGGCCCAGAGCTACTTTGCTGGGCATGAATGTGTTTGAACTCTTGGGCCTGGAAGTCTGGTAGTAGTAGTATGATTTAAAGGCACAAAGTGATTGAAGTGTGCCCAGGCCCAGAGCTACTTTGCTGGGCATGACTGTGTTTGACCTCTTGGGCCTGGAAGTCTGGTAGTAGTAGTAGTAGTAGTAGTAGTAGTAGTAGTAGTAGTATGATTTAAAGGTACAAAGTGAATGAAGTGTGCCCAGGCCCAGAGCTACTTTGCTGGGCATGACTGTGTTTGACCTCTTGGGCCTGGAAGTCTATTTCTAGGCTTATATAAAGGGTCAAACATCTTGAAGTGTGCCCAGGCCCAGAGCTACTTTGCTGGGCATGAATGTGTTTGAACTCTTGGGCCTGGAAGTCTGGTAGTAGTAGTATGATTTAAAGGCACAAAGTGATTGAAGTGTGCCCAGGCCCAGAGCTACTTTGCTGGGCATGAATGTGTTTGAACTCTTGGGCCTGGAAGTCTGGTAGTAGTAGTATGATTTAAAGGCACAAAGTGATTGAAGTGTGCCCAGGCCCAGAGCTACTTTGCTGGGCATGACTGTGTTTGACCTCTTGGGCCTGGAAGTCTGGTAGTAGTAGTATGATTTAAAGGCACAAAGTGATTGAAGTGTGCCCAGGCCCAGAGCTACTTTGCTGGGCATGAATGTGTTTGACCTCTTGGGCCTGGAAGTCTGGTGGTAGTAGTAGTATGATTTAAAGGCACAAAGTGAATGAAGTGTGCCCAGGCCCAGAGCTACTTTGCTGTGCATGACTGTGTTTGACCTCTTGGCTCTGGAAGTCTATTTCTAGGCTTATATAAAGGGTCAAACTTCTTGAAGTGTGCCCAGGCCCAGAGCTACTTTGCTGGGCATGACTGTGTTTGACCTCTTGGGCCTGGAAGTCTGGTGGTAGTAGTAGTATGATTTAAAGGCACAAAGTGATTGAAGTGTGCCCAGGCCCAGAGCTACTTTGCTGGGCATGAATGTGTTTGAACTCTTGGGCCTGGAAGTCTATTTCTAGGCTTATATAAAGGGTCAAACATCTTGAAGTGTGCCCAGGCCCAGAGCTACTTTGCTGGGCATGAATGTGTTTGAACTCTTGGGCCTGGAAGTCTGGTAGTAGTAGTATGATTTAAAGGCACAAAGTGAATGAAGTGTGCCCAGGCCCAGAGCTACTTTGCTGGGCATGACTGTGTTTGACCTCTTGGCTCTGGAAGTCTATTTCTAGGCTTATATAAAGGGTCAAACATCTTGAAGTGTGCCCAGGCCCAGAGCTACTTTGCTGGGCATGAATGTGTTTGAACTCTTGGGCCTGGAAGTCTGGTAGTAGTAGTATGATTTAAAGGCACAAAGTGATTGAAGTGTGCCCAGGCCCAGAGCTACTTTGCTGGGCATGAATGTGTTTGAACTCTTGGGCCTGGAAGTCTGGTAGTAGTAGTATGATTTAAAGGCACAAAGTGATTGAAGTGTGCCCAGGCCCAGAGCTACTTTGCTGGGCATGACTGTGTTTGACCTCTTGGGCCTGGAAGTCTGGTAGTAGTAGTATGATTTAAAGGCACAAAGTGATTGAAGTGTGCCCAGGCCCAGAGCTACTTTGCTGGGCATGAATGTGTTTGACCTCTTGGGCCTGGAAGTCTGGTGGTAGTAGTAGTATGATTTAAAGGCACAAAGTGAATGAAGTGTGCCCAGGCCCAGAGCTACTTTGCTGTGCATGACTGTGTTTGACCTCTTGGCTCTGGAAGTCTATTTCTAGGCTTATATAAAGGGTCAAACTTCTTGAAGTGTGCCCAGGCCCAGAGCTACTTTGCTGGGCATGACTGTGTTTGACCTCTTGGGCCTGGAAGTCTGGTAGTAGTAGTAGTAGTAGTAGTAGTAGTATGATTTAAAGGTACAAAGTGAATGAAGTGTGCCCAGGCCCAGAGCTACTTTGCTGGGCATGACTGTGTTTGACGTCTTGGGCCTGGAAGTCTGGTAGTAGTAGTATGATTTAAAGGTACAAAGTGAATGAAGTGTGCCCAGGCCCAGAGCTACTTTGCTGGGCATGACTGTGTTTGACCTCTTGGGCCTGGAAGTCTATTTCTAGGCTTATATAAAGGGTCAAACTTCTTGAAGTGTGCCCAGGCCCAGAGCTACTTTGCTGTGTATGACTGTGTGACCTCTTGGCCCTGGAATTCTGGTGGTAGTAGTAGTATGATTTAAAGGCACAAAGTGAATGAAGTGTGCCCAGGCCCAGAGCTACTTTGCTGGGCATGACTGTGTTTGACCTCTTGGGCCTGGAAGTCTGGTAGTAGTAGTAGTAGTAGTAGTAGTAGTAGTAGTAGTAGTAGTAGTATGATTTAAAGGTACAAAGTGAATGAAGTGTGCCCAGGCCCAGAGCTACTTTGCTGGGCATGACTGTGTTTGACCTCTTGGGCCTGGAAGTCTATTTCTAGGCTTATATAAAGGGTCAAACATCTTGAAGTGTGCCCAGGCCCAGAGCTACTTTGCTGGGCATGAATGTGTTTGAACTCTTGGGCCTGGAAGTCTGGTAGTAGTAGTATGATTTAAAGGCACAAAGTGATTGAAGTGTGCCCAGGCCCAGAGCTACTTTGCTGGGCATGACTGTGTTTGACCTCTTGGGCCTGGAAGTCTGGTGGTAGTAGTAGTATGATTTAAAGGCACAAAGTGATTGAAGTGAGCCCAGGCCCAGAGCTACTTTGCTGGGCATGAATGTGTTTGAACTCTTGGGCCTGGAAGTCTGGTAGTAGTAGTAGTAGTAGTAGTAGTAGTAGTAGTAGTAGTAGTATGATTTAAAGGTACAAAGTGAATGAAGTGTGCCCAGGCCCAGAGCTACTTTGCTGGGCATGACTGTGTTTGACGTCTTGGGCCTGGAAGTCTGGTAGTAGTAGTATGATTTAAAGGTACAAAGTGAATGAAGTGTGCCCAGGCCCAGAGCTACTTTGCTGGGCATGACTGTGTTTGACCTCTTGGCTCTGGAAGTCTATTTCTAGGCTTATATAAAGGGTCAAACTTCTTGAAGTGTGCCCAGGCCCAGAGCTACTTTGCTGGGCATGACTGTGTTTGACCTCTGGGGCCTGGAAGTCTGGTAGTAGTAGTATGATTTAAAGGCACAAAGTGATTGAAGTGTGCCCAGGCCCAGAGCTACTTTGCTGGGCATGAATGTGTTTGAACTCTTGGCCCTGGAAGTCTGGTAGTAGTAGTATGATTTAAAGGCACAAAGTGAATGAAGTGTGCCCAGGCCCAGAGCTACTTTGCTGGGCATGACTGTGTTTGACCTCTTGGCTCTGGAAGTCTATTTCTAGGCTTATATACAGGGTCAAACATCTTGAAGTGTGCCCAGGCCCAGAGCTACTTTGCTGGGCATGAATGTGTTTGAACTCTTGGGCCTGGAAGTCTGGTAGTAGTAGTATGATTTAAAGGCACAAAGTGATTGAAGTGTGCCCAGGCCCAGAGCTACTTTGCTGGGCATGACTGTGTTTGACCTCTTGGGCCTGGAAGTCTGGTAGTAGTAGTATGATTTAAAGGCACAAAGTGATTGAAGTGTGCCCAGGCCCAGAGCTACTTTGCTGGGCATGAATGTGTTTGACCTCTTGGGCCTGGAAGTCTGGTGGTAGTAGTAGTATGATTTAAAGGCACAAAGTGAATGAAGTGTGCCCAGGCCCAGAGCTACTTTGCTGTGCATGACTGTGTTTGACCTCTTGGCTCTGGAAGTCTATTTCTAGGCTTATATAAAGGGTCAAACTTCTTGAAGTGTGCCCAGGCCCAGAGCTACTTTGCTGGGCATGACTGTGTTTGACCTCTGGGGCCTGGAAGTCTGGTAGTAGTAGTATGATTTAAAGGCACAAAGTGATTGAAGTGTGCCCAGGCCCAGAGCTACTTTGCTGGGCATGAATGTGTTTGAACTCTTGGGCCTGGAAGTCTGGTAGTAGTAGTATGATTTAAAGGCACAAAGTGAATGAAGTGTGCCCAGGCCCAGAGCTACTTTGCTGGGCATGACTGTGTTTGACCTCTTGGCTCTGGAAGTCTATTTCTAGGCTTATATACAGGGTCAAACATCTTGAAGTGTGCCCAGGCCCAGAGCTACTTTGCTGGGCATGAATGTGTTTGAACTCTTGGGCCTGGAAGTCTGGTAGTAGTAGTATGATTTAAAGGCACAAAGTGATTGAAGTGTGCCCAGGCCCAGAGCTACTTTGCTGGGCATGACTGTGTTTGACCTCTTGGCTCTGGAAGTCTATTTCTAGGCTTATATAAAGGGTCAAACATCTTGAAGTGTGCCCAGGCCCAGAGCTACTTTGCTGGGCATGAATGTGTTTGAACTCTTGGGCCTGGAAGTCTGGTAGTAGTAGTATGATTTAAAGGCACAAAGTGATTGAAGTGTGCCCAGGCCCAGAGCTACTTTGCTGGGCATGACTGTGTTTGACCTCTTGGGCCTGGAAGTCTGGTGGTAGTAGTAGTATGATTTAAAGGCACAAAGTGATTGAAGTGTGCCCAGGCCCAGAGCTACTTTGCTGGGCATGAATGTGTTTGAACTCTTGGGCCTGGAAGTCTATTTCTAGGCTTATATAAAGGGTCAAACATCTTGAAGTGTGCCCAGGCCCAGAGCTACTTTGCTGTGCATGACTGTGGTTGACCTCTTGGCCCTGGAAGTCTGGTGGTAGTAGTAGTATGATTTAAAGGCACAAAGTGAATGAAGTGTGCCCAGGCCCAGAGCTACTTTGCTGGGCATGAATGTGTTTGAACTCTTGGGCCTGGAAGTCTGGTAGTAGTAGTAGTAGTAGTAGTAGTAGTAGTAGTAGTAGTATGATTTAAAGGCACAAAGTGCTTGAAGTGTGCCCAGGCCCAGAGCTACTTTGCTGTGCATGACTGTGTTTGACCTCTTGGCTCTGGAAGTCTATTTCTAGGCTTATATAAAGGGTCAAACTTCTTGAAGTGTGCCCAGGCCCAGAGCTACTTTGCTGTGTATGACTGTGTGACCTCTTGGCCCTGGAATTCTGGTGGTAGTAGTAGTATGATTTAAAGGCACAAAGTGAATGAAGTGTGCCCAGGCCCAGAGCTACTTTGCTGGGCATGACTGTGTTTGACCTCTTGGGCCTGGAAGTCTGGTAGTAGTAGTATGATTTAAAGGCACAAAGTGATTGAAGTGTGCCCAGGCCCAGAGCTACTTTGCTGGGCATGAATGTGTTTGAACTCTTGGGCCTGGAAGTCTATTTCTAGGCTTATATAAAGGGACAAACTTCTTGAAGTGTGCCCAGGCCCAGAGCTACTTTGCTGTGTATGACTGTGTGACCTCTTGGCCCTGGAATTCTGGTGGTAGTAGTAGTAGTAGTAGTATGATTTAAAGGTACAAAGTGAATGAAGTGTGCCCAGGCCCAGAGCCAGGCCTGGGCAGCAGGGGGCGCTCCTGGCCATGCCCAGCGAGTTTCGTGCGAATCGGACCTGGTCCGGAAGAGATACGAAGGGAAAACTCATTACTCGTCGGGGTGGCACATCCAGGCTCTCGACCCTCCCAAAGCGTCCGACCAGGGTGCACCCTGCCGGGCATGGTTAGCCGCCAGCCCCCTTCCTGGAGGTCTGGTTGGCACGGGGTTTTGATTTTTCGGTTTCATATCTCTGGGCTCCTTGGGAGCAGAAAGTCGGTTGAGGGCCCTTTGGAAAGAGCCGGGGCTGCCGTTTAACGCTGTCCAAGCGGCAGGCGAAGCGCACCCACCGTTTTTACGCTATGATTTTTTAAAACCGCCGGGGCGGCAAACACAGGGCCGGTCGGGTTTGAAGACGAATATCTCTTCGGCCCTTGGGAGGAGAGAAGCAGCGCGGGTCACCTTTGAACGCGCTCGCTGCCAGGAACGTCTGGCGTAAAAGTTTCGTGGGAATCGGACGTTCCTAGGCTGAGAAGCGAGCGCCCGCCCTCGGGCGGTCGGGGGCCCCTTTCTCATTCCCCGTCTGGGCTAAAAATACGAGGTCGGACCCGATGGACTCGGGAGACTGGAGAGTACCAGGGAGACCCTGGAAGCAGGCGACCCGACCCACGCTTCGCTGTCTCCTCGGCCCTCGGGAGTAGAAGCGCGGGGACGGTGGCGTGGGCAGCAGGGGGCGCTCCTGGCCATGCCCAGCGAGTTTCGTGCGAATCGGACCTGGTCCGGAAGAGATACGAAGGGAAAACTCATTACTCGTCGGGGTGGCACATCCAGGCTCTCGACCCTCCCAAAGTGTCCGACCAGGGTGCACCCTGCCGGGCTAAGAGAACAGCCAGGTGAACCCTGGAGGTTCCGAACTCCAGACCCCTGGACCCGACGGCTCAGTCCGCCTCAGGTGCACTACAGAGGTCCTCGGGCTGTCCCTGAGTGCATTAAAACGGAAATCAGAATTACTCCCCCGGGTGGCACTTCCAGGCTCTCGACCCTCCCAAAGTGTCCGACCAGGGTGCACCCTGCTGGGCATGGTTAGCCGCCAGCCCCCTTCCTGGAGGTCTGGTTGGCACGGGGCTGGTTGGCACGGGGTTTTGCAAATAGGTCCCGTCGGGTATATGGGAGAGCAAAGAGAATCAATGGGGTCCAAGCACTAAATTCATCCAGTGGCGTTCTCTGCGAGGGGTGTTCGGCCGGCAAGGGGAGCTCTCCCTCGGACACATGATCAAACGCCTGTCCCCTACCGGAAAGTGGTGTGCTCTGGATGCCCCCCCCCCCCCCCCATCCCCCGAGGGGGGTGCTTATCCCGCGAGGGGAGCCCTCCTCGGGTTAAGTGAACCATCATGCCGATTCCCCTATGGAAGTGGGCACATCCAGGCACACAGTCTGCTTTGCTCTCCCCGACCCGAGTGCGTCTGTTGGGCTGAGTGTACGCCCAGGCAACTGGATCCAATGGCTCAGTCCGCCGCAGCGTGCTTCGACGATGGGTCGTACAGCCATGCCACCAGGGTGGGCGTGTTTGTAAATGTACCAGTGGATTCTCGTCGGCCTGCCACATCCATGGTATCGACCCACCAGGCCTGTCCGACCAGGGGTTGACCCTGGACGGGCACGGTCTGTGGTTTGGCCCTTGTCCTAGATGAAATCGGGCACGGGGTTTTCTGGCCAGGTACCATCGGGTTACTGGGAGAGCGGCTTCGGTCTCCAGGTGAGACCAATGGTGAAGCAGCACGAGGCAATGGAGAGCATGCAAAGCGATGGGGAAGCCATGCACGGCAATGGCCACGAAAAAAAAAAAAAAATCACCACGGAAGGAACGTGAAGAACAAGGAGGAGTGTAGTGACACTGCCCAAAGCTGCCCGGTGTTGCAGGGGTCTATTGGTGTGTTGCTTCCTTGTTTGGTAGAGTGGAGTACCAGACCCGCCAGGGGTAGGCAAACCATTCCCCCTACGGTAAGTGAGGAGCCAGCCATTTGACGAGCGGGTGTCCACGTGTACGGGTGCGAGCGCTATCCCCCCACACGGGGTTAGGCCACGGCCTTAGGTGGACGTCTGCCGACCAGCCCCGGCTGATCCAGAACTTCTGATGTGGAGAGCGGTTTTGACAGATCCTCCCTGGTTCTAGCGGGTCAAGCCTCTGATGGGGGGTGGGGGTTATTTGTAACCCATCCCAGAACTCTCTGGGGGAGACTCAGACGGCCAGTCTGTCTACTCAGTTGTCCTATACTGGTGTCTGTGGTTTGGGAGGAAGGGAGTGCCCTGCTTTGTTGGCCTCCTCTTCAAACCTACCTGGGCCCACGAATCACTCTTCTTGGTTACATCACGAAACGTAGGTTGAGCGAGGCTAGGGGGGAGGGAATTCGACGAGGTCTTTCCCTTGTCCCCCCACCAGCGGCCCACGAAAATCAAAACGGCGTGAAGAGAGGGAACGCCGAAAGCACCTGGAGTCGGCCGTCCGCACCTCCGGAGGAGGTGGACGGGGTACGGTGCGGGCATGACCGGATGGGACAGCTTTGCATCAAGGTGAGAGGTCGGCGTCCGAAGGCCAGAGGGCGGTGCGCGAGCACGTTTACACTGGCCGCGGAAGCTGTCCTGGGTAGCCCTGTATGGCGTCTGGACCTGACGGCGCACGCACTTACAACCCGCTGCTTCCTAGCCCCCGGAAGGGGAGGCGGATGTCACTCGTGGTTCATCCCAGACCACGGTGCAAACTACCTGGTTGATCCTGCCAGTAACATATGCTTGTCTCAAAGATTAAGCCATGCAGGTCTAAGTGCACACGGCCGGTACAGTGAAACTGCGAATGGCTCATTAAATCAGTTATGGTTCCTTTGATCGCTCCACACGTTACTCGGATAACTGTGGTAATTCTAGAGCTAATACATGCAAACGAGCGCTGACCCTTCGGGGGATGCGTGCATTTATCAGACCCAAAACCCATCCGGGGGGCTCGGGCCCCCCGGCCGCTTTGGTGACTCTAGATAACCTCGGGCCGATCGCGCGCCCTCCGCGGCGGCGACGTCTCATTCGAATGTCTGCCCTATCAACTTTCGATGGTACCATAGTCGGCTACCATGGTGACCACGGGTAACGGGGAATCAGGGTTCGATTCCGGAGAGGGAGCCTGAGAAACGGCTACCACATCCAAGGAAGGCAGCAGGCGCGCAAATTACCCATTCCCGACACGGGGAGGTAGTGACGAAAAATAACGATACAGGTCTCTTTCGAGGCCCTGTAATCGGAATGAGCGTATCCTAAACCCATGGGTGAGGACCCATTGGAGGGCAAGTCTGGTGCCAGCAGCCGCGGTAATTCCAGCTCCAATAGCGTATATTAAAGTTGCTGCAGTTAAAAAGCTCGTAGTTGGATGTCGGGAGTGGGCTGGCGGTCCGCCGCGAGGCGTGCCACCGCCTGTCTCAGACCCTGTCTCCCGGTGCCCCCCGGATGCCCTTGGCTGGGTGTCCGGACGGGGCTCGGAGCGTTTACTTTGAAAAAATTAGAGTGTTCAAAGCGGGCCCGCTTCTCGCCTGAATACCTGAGCTAGGAATAATGGAATAGGACTCCGGTTCTATTTTGTGGGTTTCCTGAACCAGGGCCATGATTAAGAGGGACGGCCGGGGGCATTCGTATTGCGCCGCTAGAGGTGAAATTCTTGGACCGGCGCAAGACGGACGAAAGCGAAAGCATTTGCCAAGAATGTTTTCATTAATCAAGAACGAAAGTCGGAGGTTCGAAGACGATCAGATACCGTCGTAGTTCCGACCGTAAACTATGCCGACCCGCGATCCGGCGGCGTTATTCCCATGACCCGCCGGGCAGCGTGAGGGAAACCACGAGTCTGTGGGTTCCGGGGGGAGTATGGTTGCAAAGCTGAAACTTAAAGGAATTGACGGAAGGGCACCACCAGGAGTGGAGCCTGCGGCTTAATTTGACTCAACACGGGAAACCTCACCCGGCCCGGACACGGAAAGGATTGACAGATTGATAGCTCTTTCTCGATTCTGTGGGTGGTGGTGCATGGCCGTTCTTAGTTGGTGGAGCGATTTGTCTGGTTAATTCCGATAACGAACGAGACTCCGGCATGCTAAATAGTTACGCGGCCCTCCGCGGTCGGCGTCAAACTTCTTAGAGGGACAAGTGGCGTTCAGCCACGCGAGATGGAGCAATAACAGGTCTGTGATGCCCTTAGATGTCCGGGGCTGCACGCGCGCCACAATGGTTGGATCAGCGTGTGCCTACCCTACACCGAGAGGTGCGGGTAATCCGCTGAACCCCATTCGTGATGGGGACTGGGGATTGCAATTATTCCCCATGAACGAGGAATTCCCAGTAAGCGCGGGTCATAAGCTCGCGTTGATTAAGTCCCTGCCCTTTGTACACACCGCCCGTCGCTACTACCGATCGGATGGTTTAGTGAGGTCCTCGGATCGGCCCCGCCGGGGCTCCTCGCGGGCCTTGGCGGAGCGCCGAGAAGTCGATCAAACTTGACTATCTAGAGGAAGTAAAAGTCGTAACAAGGTTTTCGTAGGTGAACCTGCGAAAGGATCATTAACGGGTAACGCTGTCCGGCGTGCCTCCTCTCCCGACCCCCTCGACTTCGCCGTCCCCCCGCGTCGGGGCCCAGGGTCGAAAGGGTCTTCGGGGTTGCTGTTACACGTGGTCGCTTGCAGGTCAGGCTGGACAGAAGGCATAAAGGAGGAGCCTAGTCCCTCCCACCCCTTCCTCGTCCTCCGCCTCTTCCTCCGCGTCGTCCTTCAGCACCCCCCCCCCGCAGGCCCCGGTATTCTCTGGGTTCCAGCGCGAGAGACGCGTCGTTCAAAAAACTCGGCGTCCCCGCTCGTCGGGCGAAGGCCGGTTTCCCCTCACCTTGCCGGCAGGAGAAGCGCCTGCGAGTCGAGCGGGTCGTACGGGTCCGTCCCGCGCCCTCCCTCTCGCTCGCACGGCCGCTGCCTCCGTCCACCGCGAGGGGTTTTCCTATTTTGTTGTCCTTGTCATTCATCCCCGTCCCCTTGCTCGCTGACGAGCGGACTTTCCGGGGGGGGTTGCGAGCGCTGCTCCTCGTGGGGCAGGCCATGGCCCTTCCTGTGTTCGTCCGCCCACCGGCGTCCTGGGGCGTGGTGGTGGTGGGTGGCGCAGCCGGTTCCCCTGCTTCTCTCTCTCAGAAAGGAGTCTCAGGGGGACCCCCGGCAGGTACCTAGGGCTTGGCCCACGCTACGTGAGTTCCACCCCTTTCGAGGGGTCGGACGGGGCGGGCGCGGAGGGCCGCGGTTCAAAGACTGACTCGTCTGCCACGTGGGGCGTGTGGGCAAAGCGCAACCCCGCGCCCGTTTCAACACTCGCAGACGGGGGCGCCTGACCGGTTGGTGAAACCTTTTAAACCTGTCTTTGTAGTCGTGGTGAAAGACCTAAACTGAGCCTGAAATAAAAGAGTACAACTCTTAGCGGTGGATCACTTGGCTCGTGCGTCGATGAAGAACGCAGCCAGCTGCGAGAACTAATGTGAATTGCAGGACACATTGATCATCGACATTTCGAACGCACATTGCGGCCCCGGGTCCATCCCGGGGCTACGCCTGTCTGAGGGTCGCTATTCCTATCTGTCGGACCTGCCTTCTCAGGCGGGACCGCGGTTGGAGGTTCGTAGGTGGGGGGGTGCCCCCTGGCCTCCGTCTTCCTAAAAGCAGACGGTTCCCGGTCGCTGTCTCGGTGAGATCCGGTCGGTGGGTTCGCTGCGGTTGAGTGCCCGTTCTCCGTGCACAAGCTT